>NW_022167449.1:0-40285 GCF_008728515.1 Papio anubis | reverse complement strand
AAAAAAAAAAAAAAAAAAAAAAAAAAAAAAAGCCAAATGTGGTAGCACATGCCTGTAGTCCTGCTTGAACCTGGCAGGCGGAGGCTGCAGTGGGCCAAGATTACACCACTGCACTCCAGCCTGAGCAACAGAGCAAGATTCCGTCTAAAATATATGAAAAAAAAGATAAGAGCTGAATGAGCATGCTACGAATGGAGAAAGGGGGTATTTTCACAGAACCAGTATTTTCCCAGTCCCATCTCCACTTGATGTCCTTTTTTCATTCTTTTTTTTTTTTTTTTTTTTTTTGAAGAGTCTCGCTCTGTCACCCAGAAATCTCATCTCCACTTGTTCTGAAGCAGTAATCAGAACACACCTTTGGCCATTTTACAAAAAGCAAACAAAAACACAAATGCAATATGCTGGTACACACACACCCGTTACCGTATGTACAACAAAGGAAAGGAGAAGGTGAAAATGAAATAGAACTATACTGTATTGGTCAGGATGTAGTGAAACCAAATTGCAGTTTTCTAATTGAGGATATAATCTTGGTCTGTAAGAACAGAGGTTTGGAGTAAAGTAGTAGGTTCCTCTTTTAGTAGACACCTGTCTCCTGCAGAAACACATCAATTGTGTATTCATCCTCCATTACCAGCTGTGCAGGTATGTCTGTTTCATTGATTGGCTGCCCGTCAAATCTGAATCTGATCTGCCTCACTGACAAACCCTGTTATTCACAATAGGCTCTCATCAGTTTACCAGGTGGTATACGCCTCTTAAACTGTGCTACAGAACTATCCTGCCACACCACCTTCAAATAAATATGATCGTTGTTCTCAGTCTTCTTCCTTGAGCTTCCATGGCCATGGCAAGCACCAGAATCTCTGCAGCTGCTGCTTCACAAAGCAGGTACTGTTACCGCCCTCAAGGGAGGGTCACTTGACCCACCCAGTGCAGTTCTCGCCAATAGAATGGAACCGGGTTCAGTAAAGCAGAGCAGAAACGTTCACTGGTCAAGGAATGGAAAAGAGGAGCTTCTGCTCAAAGCACCTCCTGGACATTGGGTAAAGGGGGATCTTAAGGGCTTTCTGGGCAGATAGGTGAAGACTAGGGTAGGGATTCCTGGATGGATTCTTCCAGGAGCAGCTGGAGTGTGTAGATTCTTTTTGCACCTGGTACTGTTTGTGCTTACCTGGGTACACTTCTCCGCACTGGGTGGAGATTTTAGTATAACAGTGAAGCAGTAATTCAGGTCAAGGCAGCACTGCTGAGTTCAGTTCATCTTGTGGCTGGTTCCTGATTATTGGCACCTGGCCTTTGTTTCTGTAAGCAAGCACAGCTGGGAGGATGGTTCATTTCACAGGTTTTGGGGCTTCCTGAAAGAATTGAGGGCCAACGCAGTGGCCCCCACCTGTAATCTCAGCACTTTGGGAGTCTAAGGCATGTAGAATACCTGAGGCTGGGAGTTAGAGACCACCCTGGCAAACATGATGAAGCCCTGACTCTACTAAAAATACAAAAAGTTGGCTAGGCATGGTGACGCATGCCTGTAATCCCAGCACTTTGGGAGGCTGAAGTGGGTAGATCACTTGAGGTCAGGAGTTCAGACCAGCCTGGGCAGCTGGTCTCTGCCCAGCGAAACCCTGTTTCTATTAAAAATACAAAAAATTAGCTGGGCGTGGTGGTGGGCGCCTATAGTCCCAGCTACTCGGGAGGCTGAGGCAGGAGAATCGCTTGAACCTGGGAGGTGGAGATTTCAGTGAGCCAAGATCGAGCTGCTACACTCCAGCCTGGGCAACAGAGCAAGACTCCGTCTGAAAAAAATAAAATCAGAAAAATTTGCTGGGCATGGTGGCATGTACCTGTAGTGCCAGCTATTTGGGAGGCTAAGGCATAAGAATCGCTTGAACCCTAGAGGTGGAGGTTGCAGTGAGCCCAGATCACACCACTGCACTCTAGCCTGGGCAACAGAGTGAGACTCCATCTGAAAAAAAAAAAAAAGAATTGCGGTCATGTTGCGGTAACAGTACCAGATCCAACTAAACAAGCACAGAAGCAACACCAGGAGGCAGAAGACTAAATTAGTTTTGTTTTTTTCTTTTCTTTTTTTTTTTTTTTTTTTTTTTTTTTTGGAGGAGTCTCGCTCTGTCGCCCAGGCTAGAGTGCAGTGGCCCAATCTCGGCTCACTGTAAGCTTCGCCTCCCGGGTTCACGCCATTCTCCTGCCTCAGCCTCCCGAGTAGCTGGGACTACAGGCGCCTGCACCACGCCCGGCTAATTTTTTTGGTACTTTTTTTAGTAGAGACGGGGTTTCACCGTGTTAGCCAGGATGGTTTCAGGAGGCCCGCCTTGGCCTCCCAAAGTGCTGGGATTACAGGTGTGAGAGACCGCGCCCCGCCACTTTTTTTTTTTTTTTTTTTTTTTTAGAGACAGGGTCTTGCTCTGTCACCCAGGCTGGAGTGCAGTGGTGTGATCAAAGCTCACTGTAACCTTGAGCTCCCGGACTTGAGGCATCCTCCCACCTCACCTCCCACATGCCACCATCCCCAGTTATTTTTTTATTTTTTTAATTTTTTGTAGAGACAGTCTAACTGTGTTGCCCAGGCTGATCTCCAACTCTTGGCCTCAAACAATCCTCCTGCCTCCACCTCCCAAAGTACTGGGATTACAGGCATGAGCCACCATGCCCAGCCTAAGCTACATTTTAAATCTGCAGTGAGTTAGTGCTTTACAGGTTGGCAAAAAATAAAATAAATAAAAAAAATAAAAATGTTAAAATCTGTAAATATCAAGTGTTAGTGAAGATGTCAACAATCCCACTACTGTTGAGCTTGCAAGTTGGTGTGAATGATACTTACCTATGACGCACCCTATACACACACACACACACACATATATACATATATATATATTTCTAAAAGGGCTGGGCATGGTGGCTCATGCCTGTAATCCCAGCATTTTGGGAGGCCGAGGCAGGGGACATGCCCGAGCCCAGGAGTTTAAGACCAGCCTGGGGAATACAGGGAGACCCTGTTTCTACAAAACATTTTTAAAATTAGCTGGGCATGGCGGCATGTGCCTGTAGTCCCACCTGCTCAGGAGGCTGAGGTGGGAGGATAGTTTGAGCCTGGAAGGCGGAGGTTGCAGTGAGCTGAGATCATGGCATACCTGGCTAATTTATTTTTTGTATTTTTAGAAGAGACAGGGTTTCACCATGTTGGCCAGGCTGGTCTCGAATTCCTGATCTCGTGATCCACCTACCTTGGCCTTCCAAAGTGCTGGGATTGCAGGTGTGAGCCACCGCACCCAGTCAATTTTTGTATTTTTTAGTAGAGATGGGGTTTCACCATATTGGCCAGGCTGGTCTTGAACTCCTGACCTCATGATCCACCTAACTCGGCGTCCCAAAGTGCTAGGATTACAGGTGTGAGCTACCATGCCCGGCCTAAAAAAAGTATTATTTTTTAAGGCATCAAGAACCTTAAACTTTATACACAAGGGTAAGGCCACCATCTCAAGGCATTTGACTTGTCACCTCTCTTGGAAGAGCCAGGTAGATGAGGCAGATGTTCTGGGCAGAGGGCAGGACGAGAGTTTGGGGTCTGGTCTGCTCTCTTCTCCGGCTGGGCTGTGGAGGGGGTGGGAAGGTGGGCAATGCATATCTCAGGCAGCCAGGCCTTTATTACATTTGCGAAGCTGGTCTGCAGATGCAGCACAAGATAAAGAGCTCTGTCCAGAACCACCCGCCACACTGCTGATTGCCCTGGCAGACACGCGCCTGCCAGATAACATCTTTAATATCCAGGGGGAAATGAATTCCCCTGCTTGGTCTGCCCATTTGGCCTAGCCTCTCATCACAATCTGTTTATCTCGCAGAGCTTCCTCCCCTGGTACAGAGAGGAGAAATTGTTCTTCTGCCACTGAGCTTTCTGCCACAGCTGAGAACACACTGTCAAAATGGCAGGGTGTGCTGTCGGTCATGCCTTTTCTTCCTTCCTGCATTCAGCTTTTATGGATGCTTTTGCATTAGAGCTGTGCCAGGCACAGGGGACCTGGGATGAATCAGGAATGAACCCCGTCCTGGAAAAGTGGGTAGTGCAGTGGTGTAGACAGACTAGAAAGCGAATTATCACAGAACAGAGTATAATGGGCCTGGCGCAGTGGCTCACGCCTGTAATCCCAGCACTTTGGGAGACTGAGGCGAGCAGATTACTTGAGGTCAGGAGTTCGAGACCAGCCTGACCAACATGTAGAAATCCGGTCTCTACTGAAAATACAAAAAGTAGTCAGGTGTGTGCATGCCTGTAATTCCAGCTACTCAGGAGGCTGAGGCAAGAGAATCCCTTGAACCCAGGAGCGGGGGCGGAGGTTGCAGTGAGCCGAGGTCACTCCACTGTACTCCAGCTTGGGCGAAAGCAAAACTCTGTCTAAAAAAAAAAAAAAAAAAAGGATAATGGAGGCAGTGGAGCCATGGAGCCACAGGAGCAAAGCAGGGTGAAAAGCTTAATTTCACCAAGGTGGTGGTCTGGGAAGGTTTCCAGAGAAAATGAATTTTTATTTCCTCCAAAATTATATATATGTTTTTGTTGTTTTTATTTTGAGAGGAGGCCTCACTCTGTCGCCCAAGCTGGAGTACAGTGGCAACATCTTGGCTCACTGCAACCTCCGCCTCCCGGGTTCAAGTGATTCTCCTGCTCAGCCTCCCGAGTAGCTGGGATTACAGGCGCGCACCACCATGCCTGGCTAATTTTTGTACTTTTAGTAGAGACGGGTGTAAAGGTAAACTGAGGCTGGAGCCAAACCAGGAACGAAGACACAAGGCAAATGGCAGTGAGAATAGCTTTTATTAGGGCTTGCAGGCGAGGTTCCTCAGTCCAAAGGTGTGGGCCAAGGAAGTCGCGCTGAGGGAGGAGGGTGGGGGCTTCTTATAGCCTGAGAGGTAGGGAAGCTGGTTGTGCAAACAGGGCCTGGGGGGTCTTGAAACTACTAGGGCAGGAGTTGAGTAAGGGTCATGAGGAAGGGGTCTTTGGAAACTGTCGACGGAAATTGCTGTTGATGAACTTGTGGAATGCACGTGAGCTGCAGGTCACGGGGGAGTGTGACTGCCCAGCCGGAACTCTGACGCATGTAAGTCTGAGGGTGTGTACAAGGGTGAAGGGAGTCTTTAACAAAAGGCCTGCTACGCCGGGTAACGCTGCCATGTTGGGTCTAGATTCCTGCCTAACAACGGGGTTTCGCCAGGTTGGCCAGGGTGGCCTCGAAATCCTGACTTCTGTTGCCCAGAGTGCTCATGGCTCATTGCAGCCTCCACACCCTGGGCTCAAGTGATCCTCCCATCTCAGCCCCCAGGGTATGTGGGACTACAGTCACGTGCCACCACCGCAGGCCTCCTGTATTCTTACATGTATACAGTAACTCACAATTAAAGCATAAAGAAATATAAGATCTAGTCAAGGGTATTGGGAGAACTGGCCTAGAACTTTCTTCTTTCACTAAAGAAAATTTTAACTCTTAAGAAATATTCACAATACAATCGTCTTCGTAGTCCATAAAATCGGTCTTTTTAGTTGCCAAAATTAGAAGTTGCATACAATTACAAGAGTAAAATAGAATTATAAAATGGTACGTTAGGTTTAAGGTTTATGGCCGGGTGCGGCGGCTCACGCACTTTGGGAGGCCGAGGCAGGCGGATCGCTGGAGACCAGGAGAGCGGGACCCAGTCTCTACAAAATAAAAATAAAATGTGAGGAGAGGGTGACGTTTTCCAGGTACAGAGGGGAGGTCCGGGCAGAAGCGCAGGGAGAAAGTGTGAATATGCTGAGCGTATTCCGGGAGCAGCAAGTAAGCCGGTGTGACCGGAGGGAAATGGAGGCCTGGATGCCGGACGGTGAGGGTGACTGCGCCAGCGTCCGCCCAAGAAGTCTCCCCGCTTTCCCGCCTTTCCTCAGCCTTCGGCCCCTTTTTGCTTTCCTTTTGCGCTGTGCTGACTCCGCCCCTCCGCCGGCGCCCGTGGCCTCGCTCCTGAGGGAAACAGGCCGGGGGTGGGGCCGGCGTGGTCATCTCCGTGCGCCTTCCCTCAGGGCGCCGAGCCGCTGGCGCCGTCTGTCTGACGTCACGGTCACTGACAGCGTGAGCCCGCGGCGGCTGCTGCCATGGTGGCTGGCGGCCCGGTAAGGTTCTGAGTGGATCTCCTGCCAGGCCAGAGCGCGTTCCTGGGCCGCAGGGGAAGGCCGGGAGTTTGCAGCCAGGGCGGCCGGTTTGTGGTCTGCAGTGTTGTGAGGCTGAGGTGGGGGGTTGAAGGCCCAGAAGCCGGACTCTGTGACCCGGATCGGAGGGTGTGCTGGAGGGGTGGCTATGTCCAGGCTGGGTGAGGGGAGCGGCAGTGGGGCCCAGGGGGCTGGAGGAAGCCTTAGGGTTCAGACTGGGATGCAGGTAGTCAGGAGCTCAGGGTTTGGGCAAGGGGGTACCTGCCGGGGTTCTGCCTTGGGGGTGGGTTTACCAGACTCACGAATCTCTCTCTCTCCCTACGCCCGCCCGCCCGCCTGCTCCCGGTGGCTTCTGCTGGCCGCAGGTGCAGGATGTCTAGACTGGGAGCCCTGGGTGGTGCCCGTGCCGGGCTGGGACTGTTGCTGGGTACCGCCGCCGGCCTTGGATTCCTGTGCCTCCTTTACAGCCAGCGATGGAAACGGACCCAGCGCCATGGCCGCAGCCAGAGCCTGCCCAACTCCCTGGACTATACGCAGACTTCAGAGACCGGACGCCAGGGTAGGAGCCCGTCTCCTGAGACCGCGGTCACTGCAGACTGATGGGCCTGGGGTCTGGGCTGCTTTTGGTGGAGATTGTGGGACAGGGCAACGTAGAGAAGCGCCTTAGGGTTTCACTTTTTTGGAAGCTTGTTGAAAAAGCAGTCGTCGGGCCGGGCGCGGTGGCTCACGCTTGTAATCCCAGCACTTTGAGAGGCCTAAGCGGGCGGATCACCTGAGGTCAGGAGTTCAACACTGGCCTGACCAACATTCAACCAGATGTCAACATGGTGAAACCCCATCTCTACCAAAAATACAAAAATTAGCCGGGCGTGATGGCGCGGCCTGTAGTCCCAGCTACTGGGGAGGCCGAGGCACGAGAATCGCTTGAACCCAATAGGCAGAGGTTGCAGTGAGGTGAGGTTTCACCACTGCACTCCAGCCTGGGCGACAGAGTGGGACTCCGTCTCAAAAAAAAAAAAAAAGCAGTCATGGTTTTCTCTACTCTTTACCCTGTATTCCCAAGCAAGTATATTTCAAAAAGACTGCTTAGCTGCTTAGCTTTCACTTTTAGTTCTGGCCACACTAGTGCTATGTGGGTGTTAAAGGCACTTGCTTAGTGTTGGGTGAGGTGTGTAATAAGTAGAGAGAATCCAAAAGCGGGCAAAAAGAATAATCTTGTAGGGATTAAAAGTCTTCAGGCTTATGTATTAAATCATATATTTGAATTTGAAGACAACTTGGAAACTATCTCATTCAAGTTTGTTTGTTTGTTTTGTTTTTTAATCCCTCCTATGAGGAAACCAAGATTCAAAAAGACTGTGTAACTTTCCTGAGGCTGTCACAGATTAAGTGGCAAGGTTGGGCCTGTTGGGCCTGGTCACCTGGTCCAGTGGAGTTTCTACGGCATAGGGCTAGGAGCACACTTAATGCAATTGAAGCTGAATGTGGCTGGCAGCCCGCACAGCTGAAATGAGTAGTTCTTTCAAATTTGCAGATTTGTTAATTCGTTTGAGCAAAGGATCTAGGGCTGGTTCAAACTACTACCATATTTGTGCAAGAGGAGTGTTTTTTTTTCTTTTCTTTTTTTTTTTTTTTTTGAGATGGAGTCTCACTCTGTTGCCCAGGCTGGAGTACAGTGGCATGATCTTGGCTTACTGCAACTTCCACCTCCCTGGGTTCAAGTGATTCTTATGCCTCAGCCTCCCAAGTAGCTGGGATCACAGGTGTGCGCCACCATGCCCAGCTAATTTTTGTATTTTTAGTAAAGATGGGGTTTCCCCATGTTGGCCAGGCTGGTCTCGAACTCCTGGCCTCGGCCTCCTAAAGTGCTGGGATTACAGGCGTGAGCCACCACACCTGGCCAAGAGGAGCGTTTACATTATCTCACTCCCACGCTAATTGGAAGTGAGTGTTTTCTCTGATTGCCAGTGTTAGATGGTTTGGAAAAGTTAGTTCTGGAGGAGTCTTCAAAGAGCTATCACCTTAGATTGCAACTGATTGTCACCACTTTATAATCTGGTGGTAATCTAGTATTGCAGTGTGCTTCCTTCCCTTGAATTTTGTTTGTTAATTGCTTCGCAGTAGTCTTTCTTCTGAGATTAGAAGTGGCCACATTCCCAGAGATCTTTCTTGCTCTACATTCTTGAGTATTACTGGATGTGTGTTGTGGCCTGGCCTAGTTTTTTTTTTTTTTTAAACCAGATTTCCTTAAAGAAGGGATTTATGCTTGCCATATTGTGGGGTCCTGCCTCTCTGGTTTCCTTTTTGTTTTTGCATTTTTCAGTCCAGTTACCATAGGTGGCTGTCACTTTGCTACCATTTCACTGCTGGAATTTACTCAAAAGAGTGAGGCCTAGGGTTGGGTCAGCAGGGCTTAGTAATGGTGTGTTTCTGAGGCGGTTTGGATGGGCTTTTTCTGGTGTACCTCTTCTCTTAGCAACTGCCCCCTTTCTCCTAGTCCTTCTCTGATACACTAAATGAAGTTCTGGGAGAAACTCCCAAGTTTTCCCTACTATTGTTTGTGAAGTGAGAGGTCAGAATGTGATGGAGCTCAGTTTTAGTTTTAGTTTTGCTGTGTGGTTGGTATTGACTCCCTGGTATTGGGCACTATACGGTGAGGTAAAGGTTTTTTTTTTACTCTAGCAGGACAGCTGTCCTCCTTCAGATTCCACACTCGGGCAAGCATTTTACATTATCTGTCGTGGTGTGCAGCATTCCTGAAGGGCCCTGGTATGGAAGGTTCTTGGGGCAGAGGACTCGTTTAGAGATCCCTGGGTAGTTTCTTGGGACTTGTTACCATGACCTGGCTGTGAACGTCTGCTACCTGAGCGTCACTGGGCCTTCTCTTCCAATGGAAAGCAGGTGTTCTTGAATTCTAGGTGTGAGATCTCTTCCCCACTATATTCCTGGATGTCACTGGCTCCCATTCTCCTTCCTTCAGTGATGCTCTTGCGGGCTGTCTCAGGTGGGGCTGGAGATGCCGCAGTGCTGCCCAGCCTTCCACGGGAAGGACAGGAGAAGGTGCTGGACCGCCTCGACTTTGTGCTGACCAGCCTTGTGGCACTGCGGCGAGAGGTGGAGGAGCTGAGGAGCAGCCTGCGAGGACTTGCCGGGGAGATTGTTGGGGAGGTCCGGTGAGTAATGCAGCTTCCTCTCCCGCTTTATCCCTCCCCTGCAGCTTTTTCAGCTGAGGTGTGTTCTGGCCTTTGCTTTCTGTCTCTAAAGAAGAAACCAGTTTTATAGCTTCTAGCCTAATCTGGGTGGAAGCTGTACATTTGGTACCTCGCCTTGCACACGCTCCTTGCTGCCTCTGGACTCTCATGGTTGATCTGTTGTAACAGCTGAAATGCTCTGTTTGCCTAACCTAGTCTGTCTGTGTGGTCTGGGCCCAGGGAGCTGCCCTTCTTACCCTCCTGAGGGTTAGAGACCTAGGATTTTCTCTGCTTTTGGCCCTTTAATGAGGAGCAGTAGTAAGAGGCACCCCATGGTGAGCAGAAAGACAGGCTGGATGGGACCTAATGGTACCCTTCGGGATGGGGCCTGCTTTCCAGATCCCACATGGAAGAGAACCAGAGAGTGGCTCGGCGGCGAAGGTTTCCGTTTGTCCGGGAGAGGAGTGACTCCACTGGCTCCAGCTCTGTCTACTTCACGGCCTCCTCGGGAGCCACATTCACAGATGCTGAGAGTGAAGGGGGGTGAGTTGTCTCTCCTGGAGGCAGTTATGGCTACAGCCAGGTGGTGTTTTGTAAAAGTATTATCATTGGAAAATCCAAACTAAGCTGCTGCAAATAATTTTTGGAACAGGTAAGAGTATAATAAATACAGAAGAGTTTAAACGAAAAACCCATCCAATTTATGTCATTCAGACAAATGTAGATGTTAATAGCAGTTATTGCTTCCATCTGTTATCTTAGTTTATTACAAAGTTATGATATATTTGGGCGTTTTTCTGTGTTATCACAAGGACTTGATAAGCACTGTTTGACTTTGTTCCTTTCCTTGGGTGGCCGAGCTGTTGTACCTAGATGTCTAAGCACGAAGCATGCTCCTCCCTGGAGTCACCCTCTTCCCACAGGGGAGCCTTGCCTGTGATCTTTTGCATTTTTATAGGTGGGAGGTGGATGTCCTGAGTTCTTAGTGGCCCAGGAGGGCTGATGATAGGCCTTTCTGTGAGGCGGGGCAGGTGGCAGGAGTCTGGTGGACAGCCTCCTCCAAGTCTGGTCATGCTAAGGGCGTTTTGAGTTTAAACCACTAGCACCACTTTGAAACTTTGGTCCCAAGGATAGAGTCTGATGTTGTCACTAGCAGCATCTGCCCTTGTCTGCTGCTAGCTCCGATCATTCAGGTAGCCTGTGTGAGGCCTAGAGGCCGATTTCTCCTTGTCCAGCCTTCTTCTCAAGGGAAAGACTGGTGCAGAGAACAGCCAAGTTTTATGCTGGATCAGAGAAATTAGCTATAAGCAGGCAAATGGAAACTAGAAGTTAAAGTCAGTCAGTTAAAACCAGGCATGGTGGTGGCTCATGGTAATCCCAGCACTTTGGTAGGCCGAGACAGGAGGATTGCTTGAGTTCAGGAGCTTGAGACCACCCTGGGCAAGGCAGCAAGACTACATCTCTACATAAAATAACTACCTGGGGGAGGCCGAGGTGGGCGGATCACCTGAGGTCAGGAGTTTGAGACCAGTCTGGCCAACATGCTGAAATCCTGTCTCTACTAAAAATACAAAAATTAGCCAGGCGTGGTGGTGCATGCCTGTAATCCCAGCTAATCGGGAGGCTGAGGCAGCAGAATTGCTGGAACCCAGGAGGCGGAGGTTTCAGTGAGCCGAGATCATGCCACTGCACACCAGCCTGGGAGATAAGAGTGAGACTCCATCTCAAAAAAAAAAAAAAAAAAGTAAATACTAGGTGATAGGAATTTTTCAGCTCCATTATAATCATATGCACCCACTGTTATATGCGCAGTCCATTGTTGACTGACACGTCATTATCACCAACGCTGGATTTGATGACTGCTCAGGGGCCTCCAGAAACCTGTGGAGTGGTGGCGAAGAGCTCTGCTCCTCCATAGGGGACTGCCGTTGCCTGGGTTGTCAGATCCCTATTATCTGTATTCTCAAGGGCAAGCAGAGGTGGCCCTTTTCTATTCAATTTACCTAAATGGCTCTGGGCCAAGAGATGCTTCCAGAAGTTGTGTTAAAGAGGGGGCAAAAATGAAATTAACATTTGATACATCTGAAGTGAAGAGAGAGATGGAGGAAGTAGTTGACAGTGGGCACTGAGATGTAAAAGAACATCTCTGCAACCCAAGGAAGCAGGCCACTTGGGTGGGGAATTGATATTTGAACTCTCTAAGGAGGTGGAACAGAAGGAGAGGTCACAGCTCTGCCCCAGATCAAACACAACTTGAGGTCCTTCATGACTGTTTTTTGTTTTGTTTTGAGACAGGGTCTCACTCTGTTGCCCAGGCTGGAGTTCAGTGGCACCATCACAGCACAGCAGCCTCAACCCCTTGGGCTCAAGTGGTCCTCCTGCTTCAGCCTTCTGAGTAGTGGGGACTACAGGCATGTGCCACCATGCCAGCCAATTTTATTTATTTTTTTGTAGAGATGGGGTCTCACTATGTTGCCCAGGCTGGTCTTGAACTCCTGGCCTCAAGCAGTTCTCCCACATTGGCCTCCAAGTGCTGAGATTACAGGCATGAACCATCGCACCTGGTCCTCTTTGTGATGATTTAAAGAAGTTGTCCTAGGCCGGCGCAGTGGCTCAGGCCTGTAATTCCAGCACTTTGGAAGGCCGAGGCGGGTGGATCACTTGAGGTCAGGAGTTCAAGACCAGACGACCAACATGGTGAAACCCTGTGTCTACTAAAAATACAAAAATTAGCTGGGCGTGGTGGTGGGCGCCTGTAATTCCAGCTATTCCGGAGGCTGAGACAGGAGAATCACTTGAACCCAGGAGGTGGAGGTTGCTGTGAGCCAAGATTGCACCACTGCACTCCAGCCTGGGCAACAGAGAAAGACTCCACCTCAAAAAGATAAGTACAAACTTCTGGGGTCAGTGGGAGCCAGAGCAGTTAACCAGGGACATCTGTGGGACCTTCACTGCTAGGGGTGCTCACTGGGACTCCCAAGGCCACAAGGAGCAGGCCAGAGCTGCCAGACACCTGTGATGGGGCAAGGGGAGGGGTGGCTTTCTTAATTATAGCTCCATCAGGCTGTGTCCCATGCCCAGTCCCGTGGCATGAGAGCAGGTGGTGGTGCAACACTCTGTGGTTGAGCTGGCTGCTCTCTAGGGCAGTGGCTGTGGTGAATGATTCTTTGTGCCATCGTCATTGCCATGTAGGTCAAGGGGGAGCTCTAGGAGTCTACAAACTCTGAAATGGCTTTGAACCTGTGTCTTGGGGCAAGGAGAGCTGCTTTGAGGGATGAAGGGCTGAGATTTGATGGGCTGCTTGATTTCACTGAAAGCTGTATTCCTTCTTCCAAATAACAACTTTGAGGTCTCAGGAGATTGAGGGTGGCAGAGGCAGAATCACTGTGCAGCTCTGTGAGCTTGTTCCCTGGGCATTGTACCAAACACAGCTTGAGTTCCCTGTCAGAACCCAACTTGCCCTAAAACACCAGCTCCTTCAGCAAGCCTTCCCAGGCATCTCAGCCAAGAGAGATTGCCTGCAGCCTCATCGTGAAGACTCCTTCTTGGGCGTTTATGGCCTCACTAAGTTGGGTCTTATCTCAAGGTCAGGGCCCATGTCATCTTTGAAGACCTCATACTCAGTCTCTAACATGGTTTAGGTAGAGTTAAGAGAAACTTAATTGCCAGGAGGGGAGATGTGCATAACTGAGTCCTTCATTACTGCTTAAGAGTGGCAGTCTCCTTGCTCAGAGGGAGCCTTGGGTCTCTGGTCCACTGTGGGAACTCCAGTCCTCCGGAGTGCACGGGACCAAAGGACCTTTTCAAAGGTCCCTGCTAGTCCCTGGCAGATCTCAAAAGCCTCAGGCTATGTTAAAAGGGTCACTTCTCTGTGGTAGATTTCTCCAAGGACTGGGTTGGGTTAGTCCGGGAGGTGGAAGGTGAAAGAGAATGGTGTAAATGTGGTAGCCCTTGGCATGTGATTAATCTCTTCTGAGGCCCCAGTAGCTGCTCCAGGCGGTAGGGTTTCAGATTGATGAGGAGAGTGCCTTAAAGTGGGGCTGAGATGCAATTAAAGTCCACTCTTTAAAGTGCCAGGTTCCCTGGAGCCTCCCTGCCTCCCAGGGCTCTACCAGCTTTCACTCTGTTTGTGGCAGCAAGGCCCCCTGACCTCTCTTCTTGGCTTTGGGAGCTGGGCCTTTAGGATCCAGAGGGATGGCAGTATCACAGGTCAGGTCCCAGGGGATTCTGTGCTGATGCCTGGGCTCCAGCAGGGCTGGGTCCCTCCCTGGGGGTACTGGAGGCAGAGAGACTCCTGTTTAGACTCCTGATTGGCTGAGGCAGTCCTCAACCCAGCAAGAAATAGGGTCTCCCCCTCTTTCTAGCAAAGGGAGATGATGTGATTCCAGCTTTCCGTTCCAGATAAACCATCTATCCATTTTGCCTTTGGGCCTGGCTGGGCAGAGAAGACTCTGGTTTGATTTTTCTTAATCTGTGGCAGGTGCAGTTGGGAGTTTCGGTTTCTCTAGGTTGCCTGTGGGTGGTCTCACTCATCAGTACCTAGGTTGGTTACAAAATCTAATGACACTTATCCTTCTGCCTTTAATTTCTAAAGGTGCTTTTTTTTTTTCCTAATAACTAAAGGGGAAAGATACTTGGATAACCTCTTAAAAAACAAAGGTGCGGTTAAGAAAGGTTTTAAATACCTTACAAGTTCTTGTAGTAGATATGTCTGGGGCCTCTTTTTTAGATGAGGCTGAAGCTCCTCTGTAAGGATGCTGTCAGCATGGACTGGGCATCCAGTCTGGTTGCTCACTTCCAGAGCCTTCAGAGCCTGCCGCTTTATAGTTTCTGGACAGGAGGACAGCACTTCTGCCCTGACATTAGGCTATCATGTGTTGACTTTATTTGTACGTGTGTGTGTCATCTCTCCTTCAATCCTGTTTTGCTCCAGCCACAGGGGGCCTACTCTCTTTTTTCTTTTTCTTTTTTTTTTTTGACGGAGTCTCTCTTTGTCGCCCAGGCTGGAGTGCAGTGGCATGATCTCGGCTCACTGCAAGCTCCGCCTCCTGGGTTCACACTATTCTCCTGCCTCAGCCTCCCGAGTAGCTGGGACTACAGGTGCCTGCCACCACGCCTGGCTAAGTTTTTGTTTTTAGTAGAGACGGGGTTTCACCGTGTTAGCCAGGATGGTCTCGATCTCCTGACCTCGTGATCCATCCACCTCGGCCTCCCAGAGTGCTGGGATTACAGGCGTGAGCCACCGTGCCTGACCTTGTGTTTGCTTCTGACCCCTAGAAGTCCTACCTTTTCCCTTGCTTAGTCTTTATCTATTTTAGGCAATTAGGGAAAACACCCTAATCAACTGCTGGTGGCTGAGATCCAAGAGAAACTCAGCTTCCTCTTTAGTGGGTGCATCAGGGTTGGGGCTTCTTAGGAGCCACCTGGCATGTGGCAGCCCCCCCCAAACACCTTTTCAGGGGGTGGTTTGCATCGTCTTCCCCTTCTTGCTTCTGGTTGCAAAGTGATTCCTATCACCTCTCCTCACATCCTTAAGTTCTCAAGGTTACCAAGGGCTACTCCTGTTGCAGTTTAGGTTTGGTTGACTTGGGCCAGAGGTTATGTTTGTGGATGCGTGTGGCTGCCCATGGTCTGAGGCTGCACCCACCCACGTTGGTTCTGATAAGTGTCTCTGACTCATAAGGCAGAAATGAGCAGGGGCTTCTCACATTTGCCTTGACTGTCACAGGGCCCCAGCTGGTCAGCTACTCTTTCTTTCCCGGATCATTTTCCCAGCCCTTAGTTCCCATAGGAAGCTTTCTCTCAAATAATGATTTCTGCTGGGCATGGTGGCTCATGCCTGTAATCCCAGCACTTTGGGAGGCCAAGGTGGGCAGATCACTTGAGGCCAGGGGTTTGAGACCAGTCTGGGCAACATGGCAAAACCCCATCTCTACTAAAAATACAAAAAAATTAGGTGGGAGAGTTGCTTGAACCCAGGAGGTGGAAGTTCAAGTGAGCCAAGATCGAGCCACTGCACTCCACCCTATCTCAAGAAAAGAAAAAAGAAAAAAAATCTGCCCTCAAGAGGTATTTGGTGCTTTGGACAATGCCATGAAGAGTGCTGCTTTAGTGGTGAGGGATACAGACCCTAGAGGCTCTGAGCTGAATAATCCTCTTGTCCCTTACATTTCTCTGCCAGTTATACAACAGCCAATGCGGAGTCTGACAATGAGCGGGACTCTGACAAAGAAAGTGAGGACGGGGAAGATGAAGTGAGCTGCGAGACTGTGAAGATGGGAAGAAAGGATTCTCTGGACCTGGAGGAGGAGGCAGCTTCGGGTGTTGTGCCCAGTGCCCTGGAGGCTGGAGGTTCCTCAGGCTTGGAGGATGTGCTGCCTCTCCTGCAGCAGGCTGATGAGCTGCACAGGGGTGATGAGCAAGGCAAGCGGGAGGGCTTCCAGCTGCTGCTCAACAACAAGCTGGCGGTGAGGCTCCAGCTGCCTGCCTGCTTCTCCCTCCCTCCCTCCCTCCCTCCATCTGCTTCTGAGCCCTGGGGAATGAAGGCCCATGTGGTTACTGCCCCTACAAGGTGACATGGGACGAGAAATGGTGAGACAGCTGGTTCTGCATCTGTCCCCTGGGTTGCATATCCTCTTCTAAGGAGGCCCAGCATGGACCCTAGGGCCAGGGTACCGCTTGCCCCAGAGCTGCCTCCCCTCTGGGGATGGGGAGCGTAGTCTTCTGCCTTCTGTAGAGCTACTGCAGAAAGAACTGTACCTCTCACCTCTAGGGGGAAATGTGGAAAGAACTGTATTTTTTTTCTCCTCTTGTTTCCCTTGAGGCAGAGTCCAAGCTGCCAGCCCCATTACAAGTGACAACTGTGTAAGTTGTTCACCCACAATTCTCTTCTCAGGTTCAGACAAAATTTATGCCCACCCAGGTATAAATGCCCCCCTCCGGAAGTTAGAAGTTTCCCTTTTCCTTTCACACTTTCTTCATGTGTCAGCAAAAGACCTTGTGCCTTATGACATCTTGGAGTTGACCTTTCCTCCCACCAGTTCTAGGAGGCCAGAATGCCCTCTGTGATTGTGCAAGCTACTGGCTAGACAGAGAATGTGTCATACATTAACTGCATGTGGGAAGGGATGACTGGGGGGAAGACTGCCTGTAGGAGCTGGCCTGATATTGATGATTGTAACATACTAGCTTGGAAATTCAAACCTAGGGTGTGGGGGAAGGCCAGGGCCCCCATTCTCCACAGCTGAGGAAAAAGGGGCCTTACCTGTTTCCGTCTGGTCTTCAGTATGGAAGCCGGCAGGACTTTCTCTGGCGCCTGGCCCGAGCCTACAGTGACATGTGTGAGCTCACTGAGGAGGTGAGCGAGAAGAAGTCATATGCCCTAGATGGTAAGTGCTGACAGCTTCCTGTGGGAAGGTGACTGGTTCGGGGTGGGGCTGGCCCATCTGCGTGGGGAACCACCAAGATGCTGTCAGAGCAGTTGTGGCTCAGTTACCCACTAGGGACAAACTCTGGCTCCCCGAGACCCTTGCTTTCTCCTCTGGAGGAAGAGAGCAGTCTTTGTTTATCTGTATATCATGCTGATTAGTAACACACGTGCATATGTTTTTAGGAGTACTTGTATCCTATCAGCATTATTCGTTTTTCTCACTCTCTAGCCACAGAGGGCAAAACCTTTTTTCTTAACCTGAGGTTTTTTTGCTACTTAGAAATCTGGTTTCAGTTATGAAGCCTGTGGGGCAGGTGTTCTAAGAATATGGGTAGCTTATGCCAGGCACGGTGGCTCACGCCTATAATCCAGCACTTTGGGAGGCCGAGGTGGGCGGATCACGAGGTCAGGAGATTGAGACCATCCTGGCGAACACAGTGAAACCCCATCTCTACTAAAAATACAAAAAAATTAGCCAGGCATGGTGGCAGGCACCTGTAGTCCCAGCTACTTGGGAGGCTGAGGCAGAATGGTGTGAACCCAGGAGGCGGAGCTTGCAGTGAGCCGAGATCGCGCCACTGCACTCCAGCCTGAGCAACAGAGTGAGACTCCATCTCAAAAAAAAAAAATAATAATAATATATATATATATAGAGAGAGAGCTAGCTTAGAAGACTCTGGAATCCACTTGGCAAGTCTATTGGCAAAGGCTCCACCCTGGAGGATAGGGTGCATCTGACCTGTGCCAGGCTCAGTGCTTGGCCTTGTCTGTCATGAGGTCAGAGAATCCTGGGACTTTAGAGACTGATGTGTCCTACTGAACTCCACACACTGAGTCAGGTACTATCAGTGGGTTTCTAGGTCTGTGGTTCAGTTAATATCTTTTTTTTTTTTTTTTTCCAAACAGTCTTTCTCTGTTGCCCAGAGTGGAGTTCAGTGGCCTGATCTCGGCTGACTGCAACCTCCACCTCCTGGGCTCAAGCAATTCTCCTGCCTCAGCCTCCCCAGTAGCTGGGATTACAAACACATGCCACCATACCCGACTAATTCTTATATTTTTAGTAGAGATGGGGTTTCGTCATGTTGGCCAAGCTGGTCTCGAACTCCTGGCCTCAAGTAATCCACCCACCTAGGCCTCCCAAAATGCTAGGATAACAGGCATAAGCCACTGCGCCTGGCCAGTTAACTGTCTAAAACAGATTTGTTTACCTTTCTATTATAAGTACAGCCTGATAAATATTATTGAATCCTTGATAATGTATACTCTAACAATACCTCAAGGTTAACATTCTAAACATCTGTAGAATTCTGTCGATGGAGAAAGAACAGACCAGTTGAGTAGGATGTGTCTGCAGACCCTCAGAAAAATTCCTGGAAGTTTTAACAAAAGATGCTTAATTATGATTACTTTCTCTTCAAAAGTTTCTATTTTCCCTCCTGAATTTCAGGTAAGGATTCCCAATCAGTTTTGGGGCTGATTTTTGGACTTGTCATGTCAACAACCTTTCCTTTCCCTCTTGATCATTGATCATCTCTTATTAGTGCTAGTAGCCAGCATGAACCCCAAAGACAGAAGTGGAGGCAGTGGTTAGAGGGACAGCATTTGGTTGGTCTGGCCTCCTGAGCTTAGCACCCATGGACAAATCTTTACCTGCTGGAGGTCAGATGACTATGGAATGTCTCTGAAGGTTCTGCTCTGAGATCACAGCCTTTAAGAATTATCCTTACTGGGTATAAAGTTTATTTCATTGTATCTCTAGGAGCTGGACCACCAGGAGGTACTCATTCTCTGGGGTCTCAGGCAATGTCTACAACGCTGTCTAGCTTGTCAGCAACTGGTTGTCTGTCTAGCTTGTCAGCAACTGGTTGTCTCATTCTGCTATTATTTTCCTAGTGAGGCAGTACTTTGAAGAGGGCAGAGAGAAATTCCCAAAGAGGCAGTGTCCCTCATTGATGGGGCCATGTGGTCCTTCTGTTTGGGAAGGATCCCAGCACTTTGGGAGGCTGAGGCAAGTGCATCACCTGAGGTCAGGAGTTCGAGACCAGCCTGGCCAACATGGCGAAACCCATCTCTACTAAAAATACAAAAATTAGCCGGGTGTGGTGGCACACACCTATAATCCCAGCTACTGGGGAGGCTGAGGCAGGAGAATCGCTTGAACCCGGGAGGCGGAGGTTGCAGTCAGCCGAGATCACGCTACTGCACTCCAACCTCCAACCTTGGCAACAGAGTAAGACTCTTGTCTTTAAAAAAAATCCTATGTTGCAGTGTCTTCTCCAGTGCATAGGCATATGATGATCCTTATCTGGCAGTCCATAGGCTCCAGCCTCGATACTTTTTTATTTTTTTTTTTGGTGACAGAGTCTTGCTCTGTTGCCCAGGCTGGAGTGCAGTGGAGCAATCTCGGCTCACTGCAAGCTCCGCCTCCCAGGTTCACATCATTCTCCTGCCTCAGCCTCCCATTTAGCTGGGACTACAGGCGCCTGCCACCGTGCCCAGCTAATTATTGTATTTTTAGTAGAGACGGGGTTTCACCGTGTTAGCCAGGATGGTCTTGATATCCTCACCTCGTGATCCGCCCGTCTCAGCCTCCCAAAGTGCTGGGATTACAGGCGTGAGCCACTGCGCCCGGCCCAGCCTTGATACTCTTAAGTGACGCTTGTCAGAACTTTCATGTGTATGGGCTTTCATTTGTTTGTTAGAACACTAACCTAGAAAGCTTGGGTTAAGACTAAGTGAAAGTCATCTCTGGTCAAACCTCAGTCCATGTGGCTCTTGTGAAAGTTTTGGTCTAGAGCTAATTAATATTCTTGGATTGTGGATCCTTTTGAGAAGATATATATATATATATATATATATAAAATTTTTTTTTTTTTTAAGAGATAGGGTCTGGCTGTATTGCCCAGATTGGTCTTGAACTCTTGGTCCCAAGCTATCCTCTCCTTGGCCTCTCAAAGTTCTAGGATTACAGGTGTGAGCCAATGTACCCATCCCCTTTAGAGAATTTTATCAAAGCTGTGATCCCTCTCCCCAGTTACCTAAAATTTTATACAACTTGAGATCCATGGACACCACACCTCCAGAATAAGGTCTGTTGGGGACAATTTCTGATTGTGTTGGATCTTTTTTTTTTGAGGCAGAGTCTCTCACCCAGGCTGAGTGCAGTGGTGCAATCTTGGCTCGTTGAAACTTCTGCCTCCCAGGTTCAAGTGATTCTTCTGCCTCAGCCTCTCGAGGAGCTGGGACTACAGGCATGTGCCAACACACCCGGCTAATTTTTGTATTTTTACTAGAGACAGGGTTTGACCATGTTGCTCAGGCTTGTCTCGAACACTTGATCTCAAGTGATCCACCCACCTCGGCCTTCCAAAGTGCTAGGATTACAGGCATAAGCCAACGTGCCTGGCTGGATCCTTTTATATTTCAAATGCTAAAATCTGCTTCAAGCACATCAGGTGGGCGTTATAAAAAGAAGGTAACTGCCGGGCGCGGTGGCTCAAGCCTGTAATCCCAGCACTTTGGGAGGCCGAGACGGGTGGATCACGAGGTCAGGAGATCAAGACCATCCTGGCTAACACGGTGAAACCCCGTTTCTACTAAAAAGTACAAAAAACTAGCCGGGTGAGGTGGCGGGCGCCTGTAGTCCCAGCTACTCGGGAGGCTGAGGCAGGAGAATGACGTAAACCCGGGAGGCGGAGCTTGCAGTGAGCCGAGATTGCGCCACTGCACTCCAGCCTGGGTGACAGAGCGAGACTCCGTCTCAAAAACAAAAAAAAAAAGAAAGAAAAAAAGAAGGTAACTTGGGTTTCTAATGACAGATGGGGAAGCCAAGGTGAAGCAGAAGTCATCCCTGAAGTCTTCCCTTAGAAGCCGTTTGCAGCCTTTTCTGAGACAGTCTCCCTCTGTCACCTAGTCTGCAGTGCAGTGGTGCAATCTCGGCTCACTGCAACTTCTGCCTCCTGGGTTCAAGTGATTATCCTGCCTCAGCCTCCTGAGTAGCTGGGACTACAGGTGCTTGCCACCAAGCCCAGCTAATTTTTGCATTTTTGGTAGAGATGGGGTTTCACCATGTTGGCCAGGCCGGTCTCCAACTCCTGACCTCAGGTGATCTACCCACCTCAGCCTCCCAATGTGCTGGGATTACAGGCGTGAGCCACTGTGCCTGGCTTGTTTGAGGCCTTTTATTCTGCTCAAGTTCACAACTATTTCCAAACAAGTACAAGCTGGGTAGGGATTGATGAGAGCTAAAGCAGTCATTCTTCCCACAAGCCTTCCTATGAAAGTGTGCATAAGGGCTGGGCACGGTGGCTCAAGCCTGTAATCCCAGCACTTTGGGAGGCCGAGACGGGCGGATCACGAGGTCAGGAGATCGAGACCATCCTGGCTAACATGGTGAAACCCCATCTCTACTAAAAATACAAAAAAAATTAGCCGGGCGAGGTGGCGGGCGCCTGTAGTCCCAGCTACTCAGGAGGCTGAGGCAGGAGAATGGCGTAAACCCGGGAGGCGGGACTTGCAGTGAGCTGAGATCCGGCCACTGCACTCCAGCCTGGGCAACAGAGCCAGACCCCGTCTCAAAAAAAAAAAAAAAAAAAAAAAAAAGTGTGCATAAGAGCTGTGTCAACTCTGGATCTACCTTTGTCCTACAGGAAAAGAAGAAGCAGAGGCTGCTCTGGAGAAGGGAGATGAGAGTGCTGACTGTCACCTGTGGTAATAACACCCTGCAGTGTCCTGGGAAGAGCCAGCAAGGGCCAAAGCAGAGGACAGCTCTTTCTTTTCTCTGCCTGGGCCACAGAGGCATTTTCCAAAGGATCCAGGAGAGGGAGCTCTGGCTTGTATTTCCACATGCCTCAGTCTACCCCTAGCCAGAGACAAGGGAAGTTTCTGGTAGGGGAGGTGGCTTGGGGATGAGGCAAGGAGGGAGTACAAGGTTTTTTTCTGATGGGGCTTGGAGAAATGAGTAGCTTTGTAAGAGTCATCCTAGCTACAAAACTGGAGTTCTTAGCTCTCAGGAGGCTGGGACAATCTGCAGCTCCCCTATCCTGCACAAGCTCTTCTTTCCACTGTGTGATCCCTGGCTGCTGGTACTTCGGCTTCTTTGCTTGGTTTGCGTGAGGAAAAGTAGATGTGAGCTCACCCCTCCGGAAACATCAGAGGCAAAGTTCTGTCAACTTACCTGGGCCAGGGTGAACTCAAATCCTGGGGTCTGGTTCCAGCACCTGAGTTTTAGTGAAAATGTTCCTTTCCCACTGCCACCCTTGCTTTTCATGTCTCCACCCTCAGACTGTGAGCTAAGTGAGAGGCTGTGTTTCTCCATCTGTTGCTGAAACTTTTGTCTCTGCAAGGGTTCTTCTCAGAGGCCAGGTAACTGTTTCTTGGGTGTCACTGCTTCTCGGGGCTTCCAAGGATGAATAGCTATTCCTGAGGAACAGCTGTTTGGATTAAACATGGAAATGAGCCTCTAGAAGTGTCTGATACCCTCCAGATATTTAGCATATACATGAAAAAGCAACTTGGGCTGGTTACTCATCTAATGTCAACTGTGCTGCTAGGAACAATGCTGGGGGGATGGGGGAGTAAGACTTTGTTTCTGAAGACAGACCATGGGAAGCTGGCTGGCTGGTTCCCTTTGGGAGGGGCAATGTGGGGAAGAGGGCAAATATAGGAGGTCTTTCTTTCTCTGGTTCTGTTGGTTTCCAAGTTAACATTAGAAATTCCTAGAATATCCCCTCCCAATGTGACTATCCTAAGAAATTGCTTCCCAAGTCCCAGTGATACACCTGTATGCTTAAAAGCTAATGAGACCCACTTTTTTGTCTGCCCAGAAGATAAGTAGTATACTCAGGTCTCTTATACTTTCATGCTGATTATTTTGATGCTTTAAGGTTTTTATTAATGCCTGTGGCTGTACTCTTTATGAGAGAGGGAAAATCTGGAGATACGGACTGAGAACTTGCATAAATATTCTTAAGTGTAAGAGAGATTTACTGTGGTGAATCCAGCTTTAATACCTAGAATACTTTGGAGACTTGTAAGCCTACCATTATCTACTAAAGAATACTAATTGGGGCCAGAGGTCTGTGAAGAGAGGGGATTACGTAGAGATGAAAATTAGGTATTTTTAGCGCTAGTTGAGGGTAGAGGGATAGGGGACAATGCAATTAGGCTGTGGGTGGGGCATCCATTCCTTACTCAGCCCTTGTCCCTGAGCTTGCTGCTTCCCCCCTAGGTATGCGGTGCTTTGTGGTCAGCTGGCTGAGCATGAGAGCATCCAGAGGCGCATCCAGAGTGGCTTTAGCTTCAAGGTGAGGACAGGCTTTTCCTCCTTCCTTGTGCTGGCCTATCCCAGATTCCCTGCTCCTTTCCGACTCCCTGCCAAAAGCTTTTCTGCAGCCTCAGTGATTTGTTTTTTTGTTTTTTTTTTGAGACAGAGTCTCACTCTGTTGCCCAAGCTGGAGTGCAGTGATGTGATCTTGGCTCACTGCTACCTCTTGGGTTCAAGCGATTTTCCTGCCTCAGCCTCCCAAGTAGCTGGGATTACAGGCATGTACCACCATGCCCGGCTAATTTTTGTATTTTTAGTAGAGATGGGGTTTCACCATGTTGGCCAGTACTAGTCTCAAACTCCTGACCTCAGGTGATCCACCTGCTTCAGCCTCCCAAAGTGCAGGGATTACAGGCATGAGCCACCGCATCCAGCCCTTGCCTCTCTTTTAGCAACTCTGGTGTCTGATGTTAATTTATATTTACATTTTCCCCTTAGGAGCATGTGGACAAAGCCATTGCTCTCCAGCCAGAAAACCCCATGGCTCACTTTCTTCTTGGCAGGTGGTGCTATCAGGTAAGCTGCATTTCCGCATTTGACTTATTGGTCCTAAATGCCGTCTGATACTGATTTCCTTGCCAGGAAGAACAAGATCCTCAGCCTGGTCTGGCTCAGGTGCCCTTTCCTCTGAATGCTCATATTATTGGTGGTTGGACTCAGCCTCGTTTGACCCTATTTTCAGTATATCCCCAAAGATTTAAAAAAAAAAAACTTTTAAAACCTCTTATACACACCTTGATCTTTTGGTGGCAGGTCTCTCATCTGAGCTGGCTAGAAAAAAAAACTGCTACAGCCTTGCTTGAAAGCCCTCTCAGTGCCACTGTGGAAGATGCCCTCCAGAGCTTCCTAAAGGTATCAGAGAGGGGCAGGTGGCAGGCAAAAACACCAGGGTAACCTTTTTTCCTAAGGACATTACTAAGACCCTTAATGGGAGGGGTTTTCCTGTTAGGGGGCAATTTTGTATTTGCCTGTTCTATGGGAAAATCAGAATCACGTGCACAGCTTATCAAAAATATAGATTTCTTCAGACCCACTGAATCAGCCACATGGTTGGGGACTAGAAATCTCTAACAAACTTCAGCCTGATTAGAATATAGGAACCTCTTACTGAAATATCTTTGTCCCTTTTCCCAGGCTGAAGAACTACAGCCAGGATTTTCCAAAGCAGGAAGGGTATATATTTCCAAGGTAAACTCACTTTTCTACTTCAACATAGTTCTGGGAACTCCTGAAAGCACACAGTATCAGTTTTCACTGTTGTCTCTTTTCAGTGCTATAGAGAACTAGGGAAAAACTCTGAAGCTAGGTGGTGGATGAAGTTAGCCCTGGAGCTGCCAGATGTCACGAAGGAGGTAATGCTTTTTAAGTCGGGCAGATCACCTGAGGTCGGGAGTTCAAGGTCAGCCATAGAGAAACCCCGTCTCTACTAAAATTACAAAATTAGTTGGGCATGGTGGTGCATGCCTGTAATCCCAGCTACTCAGGAGGCTGAGGCAGGAGAATCGCTTGAATCCAGGAGGTGGAGGTTGCAGTGAGCTGAGATCATGCCACTGCACTCCAGCCTGGGCAACAAGAGCGAAAGTCCATCTCAAAAAGAATCGCTTGAATCCAGGAGGTGGAGGTTGCAGTGAGCTGAGATCATGCCACTGCACTCCAGCCTGGGCAACAAGAGCGAAAGTCCATCTCAAAAAAACAAAACTGCCTGTCATCACTGAATCATGTGACATTTTTAAGAAAGTCTTTCCTAGAGGTCTTATTTCCCTAGGAAAAAGCGTCTACCTCTAGGGGGAAGAGACAGATTTAATAGGCCCCAGGCTATCCTGGGAAAGTAGGAAAAAGACTGTAGCAGAGCTCAGAAAGGAAGCAAAGGGCCCCTCTTCTCAGGTTCCACTGGTTTGGGAAAATGCTGGTTTAAATATTGAGCCCTAGATTTGTTCTTTGTCTCCCTAGGATTTGGCTCTCCAGAAGGACCTGGAAGAATTGGAAGTCACTTTAGGAGACTAACCACATTTCACTGGCCTTCATGACGATGCTACTATTTAAGCGGGGGTGGGGGGGAAGGCTTTTTTCCTTAGACCTTGCTGAGATCAGGAAACCACACAAATCTGACTCCTGGGTCTGACTGCTACCCAGTACCATTCCCCATTAGTTAATTTATTCTAACCTCTAACCTAATCTAGAATTGGGGCAGTACTTGTGGCTTGGGTTTCTGTTATTCTCTCCCTTGAGTAATCTCTTGAAAAAAATCAAGATTCACACCTGCCCCAGGATTACACATGGGTGGAGCCTGCTGGTGACGTGGATGAACTTCAAAGCTATAGGAACAAAGCACAGAACTTGTCACTTTAATTTTTTTCACTGACGAATAGGCCTCAATACATATAGTCCTAAGATCATACCTTACCTACCAAGGTAAAAGGGATCAGAGTAGCCCATAGGCATTGCTTTCTTATCACCTATCATGTGAATTCTACCTGTATTCCTGGGCTGGACCACTTGATGACTTCCAGAGTCCTGTTAGCTTTTGGAATGACAGCAGTGGTATAGGGTTTATGATGCTATAAAACAAACAATGTCTGAAAAGTTGCCTAGAATATATTTTGTTACAGACTTGAAATAAACCAAATTTGATGTTATCAGCTCTTTATTCTTACTTGACACCTCCATGATTGTTTCCACCTACAGAGGCTATTGCAGGCAGGTTATGATTAATGTTCTTTACAGTATATAAAATACAGGTATCAAGCTTATTTTTAGCCTAAACAAGGCCTATTGCCACTAAGCAGATACTCCCTGCCCCTCTCATGTTCATTCTTAGGGGCACGAGCACAAACCCCTAAATCCACCTAGAAGAAAATTTAGATGCTTAGGCCGGGCATGGTAGCTCATGCTTGCAATCCTAGCACTCTGGGAGGCCGAGGTGGGTAGAGCACATGAGGCCAGGAGTTTGAGACCAGCCTGGCCAACATGATGAAACCCCCATCTCTACTAAAACTACAGGAAAAAAAAAATTAGCTTGGTATGGTGGCACATGCCTGTAATCTTGGCTAGTAGGGAGGCTATGGCAAGAGAATCACCTGAGCCTGGGAGGCACAGGTTGTAGCGAGCTGAGATCATGCCATTGCACTCCAGCCTGGGCAACAAGAGCGAAACTCTGTCTCAAAAAAAAAAAAAAAATTGAGATGCTTTCATATAAGAACCAACCTCTTAATCCAGAATGTCACTGTGTCTTTATTACACTAACCCAGATTTTTTTTTTTTTTTGAGATGGAGTCTCGCTCTGTTGCCCAGGCTGGAGTACAGTGGCGTGATCTCGGCTCACTGCAACCTCCACCTCCCGGGTTCAAGCGATTCCACTGCATCAGCCTCCTGAGTAGCTGGGATTACAGGCGCACACCACCACACCCAGCTAAACTTTTTTGCATTTTTAGTAGAGACAGGGTTTCATCATGTTGGCCAGACTGGTTTTGAACTCCTGACCTCAGGCAATCCGCCCACCTCAACCTCCCAAAGTGCTGAGATTACAGGTGTTAGCCACTGTGCCTGGCCCTCAGATTTATTTTGTGGTGTAGTAATGAAAGAGGACCTGAGATACACTCAATTCTAATAATAAAACATTCCTTTTTGGTCTAAAACCTAGATTAGGTGGGTCTGGGAATCCATGTGTCTCCAGGTGATTTTCCCAAAGAACAGGCAAACACAAAATTGCCCCTTACCAGAAACCCTCCCACTAAGGGTCTCAATAATGTCCTCGGGGGAAAAACAAGGTTACCCTGGTATTTCTGTCACCCACATCCCTCTTCTCCCCCTCACCCCCTCAATACCTTTAGGAAGCTCTGGATGGCATCCTGCACAGTGGCACTGAGAGGGCTTTCAAGGAAGGCTGGAGCAGCTTTTTTTTTTTTTTCCTAGCCAGCTCAGGTGAGACCTGTCACCAAAAGATTAAGGTGTGAATAAGAGGTTTTAAAGGTTTTTTTTTAAATTAGGAACGCTGACTATTCTGTATGGAGAACAAGCGGCTTGGCCCAGCCACCAATAACATGAGCATTCAGAGGAAAAGGTACCTGAGCCAGATCAGGCTGAAAACCTTATTCTTCCTGGCAGGGATATCAGTGTCATTGGACACTTATGTTTTTGTTTTGTTTTGTTTTGTTTTTGAGATGGAGTCTCGCTCTGTACCCAGGCTGAAGTGCAGTGGTGTGATCTGGGTTCACTGCACCCTGTGTCTCCCGGGTTCAAGCAATTCTCCTGCCTTAGCCTCCCGCGTAGCTGGGATTACAGGTGTGTGCCACCACGCACAGGTAAGTTTTGTATATATATTTTTTGAGATGGAGTTTTTTTTGCTCTTGTTGCCCAGGCTGGACTGCAATGGCACGATCTTGACTCACTGCAACCTCCGCCTCCCGGGTTCAAGCAATTCTCCTGCCTCAACCTCCCAAGTAGCTGGGATTATAGGCATGTGTAACCACACCCGGCTAATTTTGTAATTTTAGTAGAGATGGGGTTTCTCCATGTTGGTCAGGCTGGTCTCAAATTCCCGACCTCAGGTGATCTGCCCGCCTCAGCCTCCCAAAGTGCTGGCATTACAGGTGTGAGCCACCATGCCCGGCCAGTTTTTTATTTTTAGTAGAAATGGGGTTTTGCCATGTTGGCCAGGCTGTTCTCGAACTCCTGACCTCAGGTGATACGCCCGCCTCGGCCTCCCAAAGTGCTGGCATTACAGGTGTGAGCCACTGTGCCTGGCCTCCTTATATGTATTAGTATCATAACATCATGTTGTACACCTTAACTGTACAATAAATTTATTTTAAAAACAGGAAAACATTTTGGATGGTCACTGAGCACTTTGGGTAAGATATGGATTGGAAGTGCTAACTACTGAAATGAAGTGAAGGGAAAAAAAGAGTCCCATAAACTCCATTTGGCATCTGGCTTCCAGGGACATTGACAATGCTACTTTTCAATCTTTGATTTTGTTTTGAGACAGCCTTGCTTTGTCACCCGTGCTGCAGTGCAGTAGTGTGAACAGGGCTCACTGCAGCTGCTACCTCATGGGCTCAAGGGATCCTCCCACCTAAGCCACTGGAGTAGCTGGGGACTACAAGTGTATCCCAACATGCATGAATACTTTTTTAACTTCTATATTTTTTGTACAGACAGGGTTTCACCATGTTGCCCAGGCTGACCTCAAACTCCTGGCTCAAGTGATCTACCCACTTTGGCCTCCCTAAGCATTGGGATTACAGATGTTAGCCACCACGCCTGGCCCAGTCCCTGATTCTTAATCTTTAAAGACAGGCCAGGTGTGGTGGCTCACATCTGTGATCCCAGAACTTTGGGAGGCCAAGGTGGCCAGATTACCTGAGGTCAGGAGTTCAAGATCAGCCTTGTCAAAATAGTGAAAAGCATCTCTACTAAAAATACAAAAATTTGTCAGGCATGGTGGCACATGCCTGTAATCCCAGCTACTCAGGAGGCTGAGGCAGGAGAATCGCTTGAACCTGGTAGGCGGAGGTTGCAGTGAGTTGTGCCACTGCACTCCAGCCTGGGCAACAGAGCAAGACTCTGTCTCAAAAAAAAAAAAAAAAAAAAAAGGCCAGGTGCAGTGGCTCACGCCTGTAACCGCAGCACTTTGGAGGGCCGAGGCGGGCGGATCACAAAGTCAGGAGATCGAGACTATCCTGGCTAACACGGTGAAACCCTGTCTCTGCTAAAAATAGCCGGGCGTGATGGCGGACGCCTATAGTCCCAGCTACTCGGGAAGCTGAGGCAGGAAAATGGTGTGAACCTGGGAGGCAGAGTTTGCAGTGAGTCCAGATTGCACCACAGCACTCCAGCCTGGGCGACAGAGCCAGACTCTGTCTCAAAAAAAAAAAAAAAAAAAAAGACTAGAACTGCTTTTAAAACAAAGCATCACAGGGCTATGCGAGGTGGTTCGTGCCTGTAATCCCAACACTTTGGGAGGTCAAGGTGGGCAGATCACTGAGATCAGGGGTTCGAGACCAGTTTGGCCAACATGGTGAAACCCCATCTCTACTACTAATACAAAAATCAGCAGGGCGTGGTGGCAGGCATCTATTGTCCCAGCTACTCGGGAGGCTGAGGCTGGAGAATTGCTAGAACCCAGGAGGCAGAGGTTGTGGTGAGCCAAGATCGCGCCACTGCACTCCAGCCTGGGCAACAAGAGTGAAACTCCGTCTCAAAAAAAAAAAGCCACAAGGCAAGCCATGGTATGTCTGTCTTTTATTTTCTATTAGGTTGAAAGACAAGCACAATCATCTGCAAGTGGGACTTTCCTTTCTGGTTTCAAATCTTAAAGTAATAGAAACTGATCACCCCTATACAGAGCCAAAAAGATTACGGAAACCCTGTCTTGAAATAGCTTGCACTAGAATAACTGCTATAAACAGCACATTCACTACTAATAATTACTTTATTAGAAGCCTCACAATCAAATCTGTTTACTTAGCCTCTGAAATGATTGCTTTCTTTTTTGTTTGAAACATGGTCTCATTCTGTCGCCCAGGCTGGAGTACAGTGGTACAATCTCAACTCACTGCAACCTCCACCTTCCAGGCTTAAGTGATCCTCCCACCTCAGGCTATCAAGTAGCTGGGACTATAGGCACGGGCCACAGCATGTCCAGCTAAGTTTGGCATTTTTGTAGTGATGGGGTTTCGCCATGTTGGCCAGGCTGGACTTAAAACTCCTGGGCTCAAGCGATCCACCACCTCGGCCTCCCAAAATGTTGGGATTACAGGCACAAGACACCACACCTGGCCTGAAATGCTTAAGACTCTAGAATTATCTTGAGTTAGTCTTAGCAATAAAAGACCAAGCAGGCAGATGGTGAAGGGCTAATGGCCCAGTAGGTTTGGCACAAGACTCCATAACCAAAACCTTACACAAGATCATTCAGATAGACAACTTAAAAACCTGCTTGAGAGTTTTACTGACAGAAAAAAAGAATCTGTGCAGAGACCCATTCCCTTTGCTACATAGCTCAGGCATTTTATTTTACCATTAATTCAGAAGTGAGAGAAGGCTCACGTCTCTCCAGCTTTAGTTCTCTTGGAAACTAAGATTGTCCAGTACACAGCTTGTTAAACCCAAGTCATTCCCAAGGCACCATGTCAAAGATACTTCATACCCCTCCTCCAAAACCAAAGAAAACACACAGAGATTAATACACTACAGAAGGAATAAACATTTTAGATTAGTTTGTGATTACTGACCTGTCTCCTGTTTACACCATCAGAAAAACTGATACAATAGCTGTTTTCCCGGAAGCCTTTTCCTGGTAGTCACAACAGGAAGAGGCCTGTAGAGAACCCCAGGGAGCAGTACACTCTCATTAGGCTGCAGCACTTAAGGTTTTTAACAGAGAAAAACCCAATGATTCAGTCTTTGGCATCTCCCACTCCATCTGCATTGATGGCAAACATAGCTTCAGCTTCAGGAAGACAGGGAGAGTCGTAGATTTTGCAGATTCTGGTTTCCCCTCTTCCTTTCCTCAGATACAATCTGACGCAAAGACACAGACCAAAGCACCAATTTGTTATAATTAAACAATTCCATCCTGACTTTATAACAGAGCTGAAAATTTTTTAGACATGTATTCTTCCTAGAAGGACCCTAGGAATATTTCTGTACTGTTTTCCTTAGTGCATTTCCAACCTGGCAGAATCAATTTTTGCCCTGGCCCCTCTCAGTGGATTGTCCATACTGAAACAAACATTAAAAAAAGAAAAAGTTTCTTTCAAGACACTGGCTTGATCTTTTGCCAGGCTGGAGTGCAGTGGTGTGTGATCATAGCTCAACATAGCCTCGAATTCCTACGCTCAACTGATCCTCCTGCCTCAGTCTCCTCGGTAGCTAAGACTACAGGCACATGCCACCACACCGGCTACCTCTTTTGTAGAGACAGGGGCCTCACTTTGTTACCCTGACTAGTCTCGAATTCCTGGCCTCAAGTCATCCTCTCACCTTGGCCTCCCAAAGTGTTGGTATTATCAGTGTGAGCCACAGTGCCCAGCCCAAACATTTTTTAAATAACGAGGGAGAGGCATCTCTATTATTCATATTCATTCTTCCACACTTGTGGGTTTTTAATTCTTTTATGAACTAAAACATCTATACCAACCAGAGCATGTTAATTAGATTAGCAAGAGTTCCTAAGTGTCTATACAACAGTAGCTTTAACAGGGCTTAAATGAAAATACTATATATTCATGTCTACTTCACAGTTAACATGACATTCTGAAAAGAATCGATCCCATCAACACCTTACCTGGTTGTTGATGCATGGGCGATGATATTTCCTCCAATAGGTTTTTTGGGATCAGCAGCAAACATGGCTGCTCCATCCACTTGGGCTACCACCTGATTAGTGATTACCACTGCTACACCAAACTGATGGGGAAAGGATAAATGTCAATTTTGTGGCCGTAGACACTCCAAGAACCTCAATACTGCCACCACTTTGCCCCACAAAGCAACGAATGACTAATGTCTCTCTCCTTCCTTTTCTAATAGAGCTTGATGATCTCAGGCACTGATGTCTTGGCTTCCTAGCAAGGTTCCTGGAATTCACAGCCACTGAAAGTAGGCATTCTCTGTCCCTATCCCACAACTTACCTCATCAGCAAGTCGCAGAAGCATCCGCAGAAACCTGGCCAAGTGCATCTGCCTGGCTGAAAGCTCACCTCGACCCGAGTAGTCTGTTCTGTAAAGGGCGGTGGCGCTGTCTACAATAAGCAGTGCATACCTACAGGAAACAAGGATTCTGTGAAGCCTATTTCTAGCCTGTGTCAGATTCTGCTCCCTTCTTTACCACCCTAAAATCTCATATTCATAGTTTTCCTTGTATGTAGATGTTTTATTAAAATATTTGCACAGCACTAACATCTGATGCACCGTTTAACAAGATTTCCAGCAAATTCAAGTAGATTATGATTTCATTTTTAATAGGTACTTGACCTAAACTATAAAGCAAGAGTGTCAAAACAGGAATTAAACTTAAACCTCCTCATTTCTAATTCAAGCTACTATCAATCTGGCCAAATAGCCATTACAAGACTCAGGGAAGGACTCGAAGAACATATTTGGTGTCTTACACCGAGCACACACCTAGATTCTACCATCATGGCTGATGCTTGATAAAGGAGCTGGGTCTGATGGTCTGTGTTGAACGCTCGAGCATACGCTACATTATCCAGGACATCACTGCCAGACAGACCATACCTATGGGAGAGGAGAGAACATTTTTAGGCTGCACACAGAACTCAGGCAGATGAGCAATTCATTTCTGACAATTACCTGAATAGGTAGGGAAGAAGTGGTACTGAGAGTAGTTTCAGGGCCAAAGAATGTAATTCCCTTTCTATTAAGAAGTTCAGGCAAACTACAAGCAGAGAGCTGATAGCACCCAACTACTCTGAGCTCTACCTGGCAAGTCTTCAGGACAAATCAAATCTATTCTTTTTTTTTTTGAGACGGAGTCTTGCTCTGTCACCCAGGCTGGAGTGCAGTGGTGTGATCTCACTGCAACCTCTGCCTCCCAGGTTCATGCGATTCTGTTGCCTCAGCCTCCCGAGTAGCTGGGATTACAGGCGTGTACTACCATGCATGGCTAATTTATTTTCAGTAGAGACAGGGTTTTGCCATACTGATCAGGCTGGTCTTGAACTCCTGACCTCATAATCTGCCCACCTCAACCTCCCAAAATACTGGAACTACAGGCATGAGCCACCACACCCAGCCTAAATCAAATCTATTCTTTGAGGGCCAGGAACGGTGGCTCATGCCTGTAATCCTAGCACTTTGGGATGCCGAGGCGGGTGGGTCACCTGATATCAGGAGTTGGAGACCAGTCTGGCCAACATGGCAAATCCCTGTCTCTACTGAAAATAAAAAATTAGCCAGGCATGGTGGCAGTCACCTATTATAATCCCAGCTACTTGGGAGGCTGAGGCAGGAGAATCACTTGAACCTGGGAGACGGAGGTTGCTGTGAGTAGAGATCGCACCATTGCACTCCAGACTGGGTGACAGAGTAAGACTCCATCTCAAAAAAAAAAAAAAAAAAAAAAAAAGTTCAAAAGAGAATGTTTACATATAACCCAGTGTGCTATAATTATGTTCTAGGTTCATGATTCTATCATGAAGATTAAACAGATGGCATAAGGATAGAATTACACCTTACGATCCTGACCAAATAAAAGAAGAATGAAGAGAGATATGTTTTCTCTATTTAGACTGTGAATGTATGGTTAAAGAAACAAACAAACAAAAAAAACAAGCTATAACAGGCGTAAGTACTTTACTTCACAAGTCTTCTAGTTGTGCCTCAAGAAACACTGATATGGCTGGGCACGGTGGCTCGCACCTGTAATCCCAGCAATTTGCGAGGCCAAGGTGCGCAGATCACGTGAGATCAGGAGTTTGAGACCAGCCTGGCCTACATGGTGAAACACCGTCTCTACTAAAAATACAAACTGCAGCCGGGTGTGGTAGCAGGTGCCTATAATCCCTGCTTCTCAGCTCCTCACGAGGCTGAGGCAGGAGAATCTCTTGAACCCAGGAGGCAGAGGTTGCAGTGAGCCGAGATCGCACCACTGCACTCCACCCTGGGTGACAGAGCAAGACTGTCTCAAAAACAAACAAAAAAATACACTGATATAATCTACTATCAGAAAGGGAGAAGAGGCTGGGCGCAGTGGCTCATGCTTGTAATCCCAGCACTTTGGGAGGCTGAGGAGGGAGGATTGCTTGAGCTCAGGAGTTTGAAACCAGCCTGGGCAACATGGCAAAACCCTGTCTCTATTTATAAAATTTAAAAAAATTAAAAATTAAAAAAGAAAGGGAGATTATCTATTTGCTATAAAAACAGAGAAGGTTTACCAGAAAAAAGAGTTGTCCTAGCTTTTCTCTCAGCAGCGCTCACAAAAAAAACTACAGGAACCTCTGTGCTTAGGCTCCAGAAGCAGGACATGGAATTCCCACAGCTTGGGAAAAGTTGGCTGGAAATAGCATCCTCTTTCATAGTGTTTCCTGAACTTCCTTCAAGATAAGAATAACCTGGAACACCCGTTAGGAAACAAATTCCTGGGCTGGGCACGGTGAGTCACGCCTGTAATCCTAGCACCTTGGGAGGCCAAGGCAAGCGGATCACTTGAAGTCAGGGGTCCGAGACTATCCTGACCAACATGGTGAAACCCAATCTCTACTAAAAATACAAAATTTAGATGGGCATGGTGGTGCGTGCCTGTAATCCCAGGTACTCGGGAGGCTGAGGCAGGAGAATCGCTTGAACCCGAGAGGAGGAGGTTGCAGTGAGCCGGTATCACGCCACTGCACTCCAGCCTGGCAGCCTGGGTGACGAGTGAAACTCCGTCTCAAAAAAAAAAAAAAAAAAAAAACAGAAAAAAGAAAAGGAAAAAAAATCCTGGGCCTAACCTAGACTCAATGAATTAGAATTATCAGAGAAGAGCCTGGTAATTTGTATATTTAACAAATACCTCAGGTTATTCTTAACATGTACATTTGAAAATCTAAGCTTATCTCAAATGAGCGATTCTCCTGCCTCATTCTTTCACAGTACTTCCAAGATTTTCAAGCAAGGCTAGCAATTGTGGTCATGGTTTTCAAACTTTAGCAAGCATAAGATTACCTGGAGAGCTTGTGTTTTTGTTTTTTGTTTTTTTTTATTGTTTTTTTGAGATGGAGCTTCGCTCTGTCACCCAGTCTGGAGTACAGTGGCATGACCTTGGCTCACTGCAACCTCCGCCTCTCGAGTTCAAGCGATTCTTCTGCCTCAGCCTCCCGAGTAACTGGGATTACAGGCACCTGCCAACGTGCCCAGCTAGTTTTTGTATTTTTAGTAGAGACGGGGTTTTACCATGTTGGCTAGGGTGGTCTCAAACTCCTGGCCTCAGGTGATCCACCCCCTCGGCCTCCCAAAGTGTTGGGATTACAGGCGTGAGCCATGGTGCCTGGCCCTGGAGAGCTTGTTAAAACAGGTTGCTAGCCCGAGTATCTGATTGTTTCTGATTCAGTAGATCTGAAGTCCCATCAGACAATTTGCATTTCTAATCTCAAGTAATGGTAATGCTGGGGACCATGTTCTGGAAACCTCAGAGCTACAGTAACATGAATGTGGGTTAATATTCTTCAACAGGGCATGGCAAAAATTAATCAGTAAGGGTTCTTCTGTTGTGAATGAAAGAGGACTATTTTTTATTAGCTTAAGGAGGCCTTGTGACATTCTCAGAAATACACATTTTTTTCTTGATAGAGAGACCTGATTTTTTTTTTTTTTTTCAGATGGAGTCTCGCTCTGTGGCCCAGGCTGGAGCGCAGTGGTGCGATCTCGGCTCACTGCAAGCTCTGCCTCCCGGGTTCACGCCATTCTCCTGCCTCAGCCTCCCGAGTAGCTGGGACTACAGGTACCCACCACAACGCCCAGCTAATTTTTTGTATTTTCAGTAGAGACGGGGTTTCACCGTGTTAGCCAGGATGATCTCGATCTCGATCTTGTGATCCGACCATCTCGGCCTCCCAAAGTGCTGGGATTACAGGTGCGAGCCATCGCGCCTGGCTGATAAAGAGACCTGATTAAAACAAATTAATGAAATTTCTATGTAAACATATTTTTCAGTGAGGCACAGTCACTTATGCCTGCCTGTAATCTCAGCACTTTGGGAGGCTGAGGAGGGAGAATCACTCTAGGCCAAGAGTTCGAGACCAGCCTGGGCAACGCAGTGAGACCTCATCTCTACAAAAATAATAGGCAGGGCACGGTGGCTCACGCCTGTAATCCCAGCACTTTGGGAGGCCAAGGTGGGTGAATCACGCGGTAAGGAGACCGAGACCATCCTGACTAACATGGTGAAACCCCGTCTCTACTAAAAAATACAAAAAAATTAGCCAGGTGTGGTGGCGGGTGCCGGTAGTCCCAGCTACTCGGGAGGCTGAGGCAGGAGAATGGCGTGGACCGTGGTTTATGCCTGTTATCCCAGCACTTTGGGAGGCAGAGGCAGGGGATCACCTGAGGTCAGGAGTTCAAGACCAGCCTCAACATGGAGAAACCCCCTCTCTACTAAAAATACAAAATTAGCCGGGCATGGTGGTGCATGCCTGTAATCCCGGCTATTCAGGAGGCTGAGGCAGGAGTATTGCTTGAACATGGGAGGCAGAGGTTGCAGTGAGCCAAGATCATGCCATTGCACTCCAGCCTGGGCAACAAGAGCAAAACTCTGTCTCAAAAAAAAAAAAAAACAAAAAAACAAACACAAACCAAAAAAAAAAACAAGAAAAAGAAAGAAAAATAGAAAAATATTTGCTGGGCTTGGTGCTACATGCCTGTAATCCCAGCTACACTGAGGAGGGAGGACTGCTTGAGCCCTGGAGTCAGAGGCTGCAGTTGTACTGTTGTACTGTTGATTGTACTGTTGCATTCTAGCGGGGCAGAGTGAGACCCCATCTCTAAAAACACAAACAAAAAAAATATTTTTTGTGAGCAAAACATTCATTAACAAATGCTGAATGCACTGCTCTATGGCTTGGGCATCCAGTGGTTGACCAAATCAAAGTTCTTGTCCTCATAGCCTATATTCTACTAGCTCATCTATCCTATCTGAATACTTATGTTACGAGACAATGTTTTAGTGACTGTGTCCAAAAGAGAATCCTTAAACTACTAAAATAGTATACTTAAAAGTATGAATGCTGTACAAGATTGCCAAAACAATTTTGGGAGGGAAGACACAAGTATATACATCTTCAGAAAACTAAGATCAGGCTGCAAAAGAGTAATTCCTTTTCCTTCATAGGGATTTTGCAGGCAGAGGCAAAAAGCTGCAATTACTATTCCAACCTAATTTTGTGCTTCAGGGTATACATTTAATAGGTTGCAGTCCTCAAATTATAAGCTGGGAAAGATAATTTGATTATAAAACAAGAGAGAATATTCTCCTCAACTTATTTAGGCAGGTTCCAACTTGAGTCTGACATCTCAGCATATAATTAAATTGTTTTATCACTGGGTTTCCATAAAATGTGTGGCAGGGCTAAATTACCACATTTGACCCTAGACAAAGGAAAAGAAGTAAAACAATTTTGACGCTGTATTTCAAAACTTTATTTGAGGATACAGAAACTTACAACCTCTTCACAAGCTTTACTCAGGTATAATTAACATACCTCAAAAATGACCTGCTGTAAATATAAAATTCATTGAGAGCTTTAGTGAATTTGCAGAGTTGTATAACCATGAGAACAATCCAATTTTAGAACATTTTCATCACCCCTAAAAAAATCTCTCAGCTTCATTCACAGTTACTCCTAATTCCTATCGACAGTAACCACAATTCTTCTATCTCTTAGATTATCCCCTTCTGGAAATTTCATATAAACGGAATCATACAATATGTGGTCTTTTGTGTTTAACTTCTATCACTTAGCATATTTCAAAGTTCATCCATGTTGTTAACATGTATCAGTACTTAAGTTCTTTTTTTATTGCTGAAGAGTATCCCATTGTATGGAGAAAACAAATTTTGGTTATTCATTTACCAGTTGATGGATATTTTGGGCTATTACAGTGATACCATAAACATTATCATACAAGTCTTTGTATGACATGTTTTTATTTCTCTTGGGTATATAACTAGAGTAAAATTGCTGCATCATATGGTAAATTCATTTTTAACTTTTTAAGCAGCCACCCGTTTTGCAAAGAGACCACCAATGCATATTGTCACCAGCAATATGTGAGGGTTCCAGTTTCTCTACGTCCTCCCAGTATTTGTTACTGTCTTTTTTTATTATAGCCTTCATAGTGGGTGTGAAGTGGTAGCTCACCATGGTTTCAATTTGCATTTTCCTGATGATTAATGATGTTGAGCATCTTTTTATGTGCTTATCAGCCATTGTATATCCTCTTTGGAGAGATATCTATTCAAATCCTTTGCCCATTTAAACATCTGGATTATCTTTTTATTGTTGGGTTATAATAGTTCTTTACATATTCTGGATACTAGACCTTTATCAGATACATGATTTGCAAATATTTTCTCACATTCTTTGGGTTATCTTTTCATTTTCTTCATAGTGTCCTTTGAAGCACAAAAGTTTTTAATTTTGATGAAGTGAAAACTCACTCTATTATCAATTTATTCTTTCATGGACTGTGTGTTTGGTGGTGTAGCTAATAAATATTTGCCTACCCCAAGGTCACTAAGATTTCCCCCCATGTTCTCTCTGAAACATTATAGTTTAGGCTCTTATTTAGGATTACCACCCTTCTAAAAACAGTATAGTAAAACATATAACATTAAATTGAGCATTTTAACTATTTTAAAGTATACAGTTCAGGTGCATTAAGGACATTCATGCTGCTATGCAACCATCACCACTATTCATCTCCAGAGCTTTTTCATCATCCCCAACTGAAACTGTACCATTAAACAATAACACCCCAGTCTCCCTACCCTCAGAAAACCACATTCTACTTTCTGTCTGATTTTGAAGTACCACATATTAGTGGAATCATACAGTTTTTGTCCTTTTTTTTTCCTTTTCCGAGCCAGAGTTTCACTCTTGTTGCTCAGGCTATAGTGCAATGGCATGACCTCGGCACACTGCAACCTCCGACTCCCAGGTTCAAGCGATTCTCCTGCCTCAGCCTCCGGAGTAGCTAGGATTACAGGTGTGTGCCACCACGCCTGGCTAATTTTTCATATTTTTAGTAGTGATGGGGATTCACCATGTTGGCCAGGCTGGTCTCAACTGACCTAAGGTGATCCACCTGCCTCGGCCTCCCAAAGTGCTGGGATTACAGGCATGAAGCCACTGCGCCTGGCCTCAGTTTTTGTCTTTTTGTGACTAACTTATTTCACTTAGCATGTCCTCAAGGTGAGTGGATGTTAATAGCATGTGTCAGAATTTCCTATCTTTTTATCTGCAGGACTAGGTCTAAGAAAAAAATTTTTTTTCTTCCTTTTAAGGCTAAAATAACATTTCATTGTGTGTATATACCACATGTTATATATTCATTTGTCAATGGACATAGGGTTATTTCCAAAGCTATTGTGAGTAATGCTGCTATGAACATCGGTGTCCAAGTCTCTGAGTTCCTATTTTCAATTCTTTTGAATATATAGCAGGAAATGGAACTGTTAGATCACATGGTCATTCTGTGTTTAATTTTTTGAGGAATGACCACACTGTTATCTATTTTAATTTTTACGTGTGGTGTATAGTAAGGGTCTAAAGTTATTGTTTTGCATTTGGAAATTCACCTACATCAGCACAATTTATTGAAAAGACCATTCTTTCCCTCATTAAATTGCCTTGTCGACCAGGTTTGGTGGCTCACATCTGTAATACTAATACTTTGGGAAGGTTGAGTTGGGAGGATCACCTGAGGTCAGGAGTTCGAGACCAGCCTGGGCAACACAGCGAGACCATGTGTATTTGCAAAAAATTTAAAATTTAAAAAAATCGCCCCTTACCTTTGTCAAAAATCAAGTGACCATAAAGGTTTCATTTCTGAACTCTCCATGTTTATCCTTATGCCATCACCATATTGTCTTGGTTATTGTAGCTTTTTTTTTTTGAGACGGAGTCTCGCTCTGCCGCCCAGGCTGGAGTGCAGTGGCCGGATCTCAGCTCACTGCAAGCTCCGCCTCCCGGGTTCACGCCATTCTCCTGCCTCAGCCTCCCAAGTAGCTGGGACTACAGGCGCCCGCCACCTCGCCCGGCTAGTTTTCTGTATTTTTTAGTAGAGACGGGGTTTCACCGTGTCGGCCAGGATGGTCTCGATCTCCTGACCTCGTGATCCACCCGTCTCGGCCTCCCAAAGTGCTGGGATTACAGGCTTGAGCCACCGCGCCCGGCCTAATTCTTTTTTTTATTTTTCCTTTTTTTTTTTTATGACGGAGTCTCGCTCTGTTGCCCAGGCTGGAGTGCAGTGGCCCGATCCCGGCTCACTGCAACCTCCGCCTCCCGGGTTCAAGCGATTCTCCAGCCTCCGCCTCCCAAGTAGCTGGGACTATAGGTGTGTGCCACCATGCCCAGCTAATTTTTAAATTTTGTTTTAGAGACGGGGTTTCACCATGTTGCCCAGGCTTGTCTCTGACGGGGGCCAGCCCC
>NW_022167448.1:0-1268 GCF_008728515.1 Papio anubis | reverse complement strand
TTATTGGATATTTGCATATCTTCCTTGGAGAAAACTCTATTTTAATCCTTTGTTCATTTTTTAATTGGGTTTCTGGATGTTTGCTGTTGTTCACTTGTAGTTTTTCATGTATTCTGGAAATTAATTTCTTTTCACACTCATAATTTGCAATTATTTTTCTCATTTCATGGGTTGCCTTTTTACTTTCTTGATAATGTTCTTCAATATATAGAAGATCTTGATTTTTATGAAGTCCAATTTATCCATTTTATTTGTTGCCTATGCTTTTGTTGTTACAACCAAGAAATCATTGTGAAATCCAATATCATGAAGCTTTTCTCCTATGTTTTCTTCTAAGAGTTGTATAGACTTTGCTCTTACATTTAGATCTTTGATCTATTGTGGGTTAATTTTTGTATATAGTGTTAGGTAAAGGTTCCACTCATTCTTGCCCTTGGATATCCAGCTTTCCCAATATCATTTGGTGAGAACACTGTCCTTTCCCCATTGAACGATCTTGGCACACTCGATGAAAATCATTTGGCCATATGTGTAAGAATTTCTTTCTGGGCTCTCTGTTCTATCTCATTAATTTCTATGTCCTCCTCTATGCCAGTACCACACTGTATTGGTTACTGGGGCTTTGTAGTAAATGCTGACGTCAGGAAGTGTGAGTCCTCCAGCCTCATTCTTCCTCTTCAAGGTTGTTTGTCTATTTAGAGTCATGAGATTTAATATAAATTTTAGGACGGATTTTTCTTTTACTGTAAAAATGTCACTGAGATTCTGAAGGAATTGTATTGAATCTGCAGCTCACTTTGGGTAGCACTGTCCTCCTAACAATAGTGAGTCTTCTAATTCATGAAAACAAAATGTCTTTCATTTTACTGATGTCATCATTAAGCAATATTTTATGGATTTCAGGTATAATCATTTCACCTCTTTGGTTAAACTTATTCCTAAATATTTTATTCTTTTTGATATTAATACAAATTAAATTGTTTTTCTTAATTTCCCTTCACATTGTTCATTGTTAGTGTATTGAAATACGACTGATATTTGAATGTTGATTTTGTATTGTGCAACATTACTGAATTCATTTATTAATTCTAATAGGTTTGTTCCATCTTTAGGATTTTCTACATATAAGTTCAAGTTATCTTCAAACAGAAATAATTTTACTCCTTTCTTCCAATTTGAATGTCTTTTTAAAAATCTTACCTAATTTTTCTGACTAAACCTTTCAATACTACATTGAATAGAATTGTCAAAAGCAGCATCCTTGTCTT
>NW_022167447.1:0-1268 GCF_008728515.1 Papio anubis | reverse complement strand
AAGTACAGAAGAGGTGTTTGCTCTCTTGGATATTAAAACACATTAGACAGTTCCCATTGGAACATGCCTTAAAATAGTAAGAGCCATCTATGACAGATCCATAGCCAAAATCATACTGAATGGGCAAAAGCTGGAAGCATTCCCCCTGAGAACTGGAACAAGACAAGGATGCTCACGCTCACCACTCCCATTCAACATAGTTCTGGAAGTCCTAGCCAAAGCACCTAGGCAAGAGAAAGAAATAAAAGGCATCCAGATATGAAACGAAGAAGTCAAAGATCTATCTTAATGGACAATATAATTCTATACCTTGAAAACCCTAAAGACTCCACAAAAAAGGCTTCTGGAACTGATAATAACTTCAGCAAAATTTCAGGATACAAAATCAATGTGTAAAAATCAGTAGCATATCTATACACCAATAACATTCAGCCTGAGAAACAAGTCAAGAACACAATCCCATTTACAATAGACACACACACACCCCTAGGAATACCTCTAACCAAGGAGGTGAAAGATCTCTACAAGCAGAATTACAAAACACTGCTAAAAAAAAAATCATAGATGGGGCCGGGTGTCAATGGCTTACACCTGTAATCCCAGCACTTCGGAAGGCCGAGGTGGGCAGATCACTAGGTCAGGAGATTGAGGCCATGCTGGCTAACATGGTAAAACCCCGTCTCTACTAAAAATACGAAAAGAAATTAGTTGGGCATGGAGGGGCATGCCTGAAGTCCCAGCTACTCAGGAGGCTGAGGCAGGAGAATCGCTTGAACCTGGCAGGCGGAGATTGCAGTGAGCTAAGATTGCGCCACTGCACCCCAGCCTGGGTGACAGAGCAAGACTCCATCATAAATAAATAAATAAATAAATATCATAGATAACATGAACAAATGGAAAAACATTCCACACCCATGGATTGGAAAAAATAATATCATTAAAATGGGCATACTGCTCAAAGCAATCTACAGATTCAACACTATTCCTATCAAACTACCAATGTCATTTTTCACAGAATTGGAAAAATTATTCTTAAATTCATATGTGACCATAAAAGAGCTTGAATCGGCCGGGCGCGGTGGCTCAAGCCTGTAATCCCAGCACTTTGGGAGGCCGAGACGGGCGGATCACGAGGTCAGGAGATCGAGACCATCCTGGCTAACCCGGTGAAACCCCGTCTCTACTAAAAAATACAAAAAACTAGCCGGGCGAGGTGGCGGGCGCCTGTAGTCCCAGTTACTTGGGAGGCTGAGGCAGGAGAATGGCGT
>NW_022167446.1:0-1268 GCF_008728515.1 Papio anubis | reverse complement strand
CAGTGGAGGTGGCAGAAGGCAGAGGGAAATGGTTTTGGATGACACTGTTGCGCCTCAGATGATCAGGCATTAGTGTTTCATAAGGAGCATGCAACCTAGATCTCTCTCATGCAGAGCTCACAGTAGGGTTCATGCTCCTATGAGAATCTAATTCGGCCACTGATCTGACAGGAGGCGGAACTCTGGTGGTCATGCTCATGCTCTCTCGCCCACCGATCACCTCCTGCTGTGCGGTCTGGTTCCTACCAGGCCTGAAACTTCTATCAGTCTGCAGCCCAGGGATAAGGGACCCCTGGTTTAAATTATGCCACTATAGCAGAACACCTGAGACTAGATCACTTATAACAAACAGAAATTTGTTTCATTCATGGTGTCAAGGATGGGAATTCCCAGATCAAGGGACTGTATCTGGTAGAAAACAAGAGCAAGAGAGGATGAGAGGTAGAGGAAAAAGGAGGTCAAACTGACAGCCTCAGGTCCTTTTATCATGAGCCTTAATCCATTAATGAAGGCAGAGCTCTGATGGTCCAATCACCTCTCAAAGGTCCCATTTCTTTAAAATGTTGCATTCGGGAAAAAATATCCAACAGATGCTTTTTTGGGGAAACATTCAAACCACAGCAGTTAAGGATACAAATAAGCAGACAGATGAAGAGGTGCACAGGGTGAGGTCTGGAAGGGCTCTGAGCACAGGAGCCTCTGTCCCCGTGGAGATGGAGTTCACCACCCTCCCAGCACGTGGACACACGGATGTGCTCACCAACTGGGAAGCTCTCCGAAACCCAATCTCTAGAGGTTTCTATGTAAATTTCATTGTTTGGCAAGATTAATTAAATCACCGGCCATTGTGTGACTGAACTCAACCTCGAGCCTCTCTTTCCTTCCCAGACTTTAGGGACGGGGCTAAAAGTTCCAATCCTCTAATCACAGCTTCGTGTTTCTGGCAACCAGCCCCCATTCTGAAGCTATCTAGGAGCCCCTCACCCCACAGTCATCTCATTGCCATATTGAAGTCATGTTTATCACTGAGGAGACTGCAAATGTTCTAGAACCCGGTTGTCAGGAAACAGGGACAAAGATCAAATATTTTTATTGGACACAGATCTTCCCTGGTTTTGGCCACACTATCTCTTTTTATAATATTTATTATTTTATTTTAGAGATAATTTCTTGCTCTGTTACTCAGGGTAGAATGTAGTGGCACAATCATAACTCACTGTAACCTCAAATTCCTGGACTCAAGTGATCCTTCTGCCTCGGCCTCCTGA
>NW_022167445.1:0-1268 GCF_008728515.1 Papio anubis | reverse complement strand
GTACCTCAGTTGAAAATGCAGAAATCACCGGTCTTCTGTGTCGCTCGCGCTGGGAGTTGGAGACTGGAGCTGTTCCTATTCGGCCATCTTGCCCCCGTATAGGAGCTCAATTTTACTGGTGGAAGAAGTCTCCTTTTTTTCTTTTTTTTTCTTTTCTTTTTAGAGACAATCTCTCTCCATTGCCACTAGTCCTTTCTTATCTGAGGTTTTACTTCGCATAGTTTCAGTTACCTCAGGTCAATGAGGTAACTGAAAATATAATATTTTGAGAGAGAGTGAGAGAGAGAGAGACTAGATAACTTTTATGACAGTGTATTGTTATAATTGTTGGACTTTATTATTAGTTATTGTAGTTAATCTCTTACTGTGCCTAATTTATAAATTAAACTTTATCATTGGTATGTATGACTAGAAAAAGACATAGTACTGTATATACAGGGTTTATTATTATTTTTGATTTTAGGTATCCATTTTAGGTTTTAGTGATCCACTGGGGGTCTTGTAATGTTTCCCCTGCAGATAAGGGAAAATACATTTCTTTCTCCATGTAAATATTGTCCATTTAAATACTGCTGAGATCAGTAGTATATTATGATTCTATTTACTTTCTTGTATGCTTTGTTTTCCTTCTCAAGTTAATTGCTTGATTTTATATTTATTTCTTTTTATTTGCTAAAATTGTCTATAATTTTTTAATTGCTTTTAAATGCAACATAATTTTAACAGGCTTCTTGATACTATTTTTATGTAAATTGATATATATGTACGTGTATCAAATTATGAATTCCATTTTGATATTTTTCTCTTAAAGACTTCATTTCCTGTTTTCAATCAAATCTTGATGGGCTGTTCTATGTAAATACTGAGCAACTGTCATTCTATCTGTAATAAGCAACCTCTGAGATAGTCCCTAAAGATCTCCTCTTGTTATTTATGCCCTTGTATAATCCTCTTTCCTCAAGTGTGGATTGAAATTCTTTATTTCTTCTAACAAAAAATATGCAACAGAAGTGATAGAAAGTGACTTTTTCAATAGAAAGCCTATGGCTTCTACACTGAAAACTCTAATGTAGGCACTTGGTCTATTTCTCTTTCCCTCCCTCTCTCCCTCCCTCCCTCCTTTCTTTTCTCTCTCTTTCTCTCTCTTTCTTTCTTTTCCTTCCTTTCCCCCTCCCCTCCCCTCCCCTCCCTCCCCTCCCCTCCCCTTCCCTTCCCTTCCCTTCCCTTCCCTTCCCTTCCCTTCCCTTCCCTTCCCTTCCCCTCCCCTT
>NW_022167444.1:0-1268 GCF_008728515.1 Papio anubis | reverse complement strand
TTATTGGATATTTGCATATCTTCCTTGGAGAAAACTCTATTTTAATCCTTTGTTCATTTTTTAATTGGGTTTCTGGATGTTTGCTGTTGTTCACTTGTAGTTTTTCATGTATTCTGGAAATTAATTTCTTTTCACACTCATAATTTGCAATTATTTTTCTCATTTCATGGGTTGCCTTTTTACTTTCTTGATAATGTTCTTCAATATATAGAAGATCTTGATTTTTATGAAGTCCAATTTATCCATTTTATTTGTTGCCTATGCTTTTGTTGTTACAACCAAGAAATCATTGTGAAATCCAATATCATGAAGCTTTTCTCCTATGTTTTCTTCTAAGAGTTGTATAGACTTTGCTCTTACATTTAGATCTTTGATCTATTGTGGGTTAATTTTTGTATATAGTGTTAGGTAAAGGTTCCACTGATTCTTGCCCTTGGATATCCAGCTTTCCCAATATCATTTGGTGAGAACACTGTCCTTTCCCCATTGAACGATCTTGGCACACTCGATGAAAATCATTTGGCCATATGTGTAAGAATTTCTTTCTGGGCTCTCTGTTCTATCTCATTAATTTCTATGTCCTCCTCTATGCCAGTACCACACTGTATTGGTTACTGGGGCTTTGTAGTAAATGCTGACGTCAGGAAGTGTGAGTCCTCCAGCCTCATTCTTCCTCTTCAAGGTTGTTTGTCTATTTAGAGTCATGAGATTTAATATAAATTTTAGGACGGATTTTTCTTTTACTGTAAAAATGTCACTGAGATTCTGAAGGAATTGTATTGAATCTGCAGCTCACTTTGGGTAGCACTGTCCTCCTAACAATAGTGAGTCTTCTAATTCATGAAAACAAAATGTCTTTCATTTTACTGATGTCATCATTAAGCAATATTTTATGGATTTCAGGTATAATCATTTCACCTCTTTGGTTAAACTTATTCCTAAATATTTTATTCTTTTTGATATTAATACAAATTAAATTGTTTTTCTTAATTTCCCTTCACATTGTTCATTGTTAGTGTATTGAAATACGACTGATATTTGAATGTTGATTTTGTATTGTGCAACATTACTGAATTCATTTATTAATTCTAATAGGTTTGTTCCATCTTTAGGATTTTCTACATATAAGTTCAAGTTATCTTCAAACAGAAATAATTTTACTCCTTTCTTCCAATTTGAATGTCTTTTTAAAAATCTTACCTAATTTTTCTGACTAAACCTTTCAATACTACATTGAATAGAATTGTCAAAAGCAGCATCCTTGTCTT
>NW_022167443.1:0-1269 GCF_008728515.1 Papio anubis | reverse complement strand
GAGTGTGTCTCCCCAGCAACCAGGCTTAGATTGCAGACCGAGCCAGGTTCACCCAGGATTCAGTGCAACGTCTTCCAAAGCCGGAGCCACTGCTCTTGGAGGAGACTTGAGAAGTCCTCCCTTTGATGCCTGTGCATGGCTGTTCTCAGATCACAGCAGCTGCAGCAGCATCTCAGAGGATGCTGGCAGGGGTGTCCTGGGTATTGACACCACGGTAGGGGCCTGCAGTGTCTAAATGAGATGGGCCGTGACAGTGAGCACCCTAGAGGAGTCCACAGCCATGTTTCAAATGTGCAGTGGCCCGAGGTGAACCCCAGAGCACTGAGGAGCCTGGAGTTGACCTGTCACAACTCCATTGAGAGAGGTGACTGAATTCCGTACCTGTCAGGGCAAAATATGGCTATTTGCGCTTGGCCCCTTCCCAGGACAGGGCAAGGGAGGTTGTCTGTACAGCTAGTGGGAGCTTAACTCTGTGCACACTCGGGGCTGAGTCACGTTCCTTTCTGTGAGCCCAGGGAAGATAGACATGCCGAGCTCTCCTGGAAGAGGGCCCTGATGAGTCAAGCTGAGGTTCAAGATGGTCGACCTTGTGGTGTGCGTGGCGGGTTCGGAGTCGGTGCGTGCTGAGTGGGGGCCCGGCTGGTGCTGTCGCTATTGGGCTTAGCAGACGCTGCGGGGGATGTGGCTCCTGTGGTACTTGGTTTTCTCCTCACAGAGGTGGGTTTCCCTGTGGTGAAGGTGTTGGGGCTGTGACAGGCAGCCTGGCAGGAGGAAGATGCTCGTGGGATTGTGCCCTGAGGCCCCCTTCCTCTTGAGGAGCAGGAAGGGGGTTTGGGACCCTGCTTCCGGCTGCGCTCCCTTGCTAGGTTCTTGGTCTCGGGGGCCAGGAGAAGCTGAGTGCAGGCCTGAATCCTGGACCCCTTCCACAGCCTCCGTGGCGCTTGTGGTGGTATGCGGGACGTGGCCCTTGGAACTCCAAGCCCTACCCTGGCATGCCCGCCCGTTGGGGCGTCTCGGGCACCTGCTGTGTGCTAGGCTCCGTGGTGGGGTGGGCGGTAGCAAGGGCCGTGGGGTAGAGGCCACACAGTATGCAGATGATGATGAGAAGCATCAGGGAGGCAGAGCACAGCTGAGACCTGCAAGGAGGGGACTGGCTGTGGGTGTTGGGGCTCAGGGAGCTGCTTCTACCCAGAGCCACAGTGGCCAGTGGGGACAGAGCAGGGGACCAAGGCCCAGGGAAGCCGTGTGTATGGTTCGCATCAGGTGTGC
>NW_022167442.1:0-1269 GCF_008728515.1 Papio anubis | reverse complement strand
AGGAAAGTTCATAGCATTAAATGCCTACATCAAAATGTCTGAAAGAGCACAAATAGACAATCTAAGGTCACCCTTCAAGGAACCAGAGAAACAAGAATAAACCAAACCCATCAGAATATAAGAAATAACAAAGATCAGAGCAGAAATAAATGAAATTGAAACAAAAAATACAAAAGATAAATGAAATGAAAAGCTGGTTCTTGGAACAAATAAACAAAATTGATAGACCATTAGCAAGATTAATCAAGAAAAGAATAGAGAAGATCCAAATAAGCTCAATTAGAAATGAAACAGGAGATATTACAACTGATACCACAGAAATATAAAAGATCATTGAAGGCTACTATGAACACCTTTATGCAGACAAACTGGAAAGTCTAGAGGAGATGGATAAATTCTTGGAAATACACAACCCTCCTAGACTAAATCAGGAAGAAATAGAAACTCTGAACAGACCAATAACAAGTAGCAAGATTAAAATAATAATTTAAAAACTGCCAAAAAGAAAAAGTTCAGAACCAGATGTATTCACAGCTGAATTCTATCAGACAGTCAAAGAAGAATTGGTATCAATCTTACTGAAACTATTCCAAAAGATAGAGAAAGAGATAGAGAAAGAGAGAATTTTCCCTAAATCATTCTTTGAAGCCAGTATCACCCTAATACTAAAACTGGGAATAGGCATAAGAAAAAAGAAAACCACATACCAATATCCCTGATGAACACAGGTGCAAAAATCCTCAACAAAATACTAGCTAACTGAATCCAATAGCATGTCAAAAAGATAATACACCATGATCAAGTGGGTTTCATACCAGGGATGTCGGGACGGTTTAACACATGCAAGTCAATAAATGCGATACATCACATAAACAGAATTAAAAACAAAAATCATATCATCAACCCGATAGACACAGAAAAAAACATTTGACAAAAATCACCATCACTTTATGATTAAAACTCTGAGCAAAATCAGCATAGAAGGTATATACATCAAGTTAATAAAAGCCATCTATGACAAACCCACAGCCAGTTTTATACTGAACAGGGAAAAGTTGAAAGCATTCCCAGGAAATCAGAATACTCACTTTCAGCACTTCTATTTAACATTGTATTGGAAGTCCTAGCCAGAATAATCAGACAAGAGAAAGAAATAAAGGGCACCCAAATAGGTAAAGAGGAAGTCAAACCATCACTGTTCACTGGTAATATGATCATATATCTCAAAAACCCTAAAGACTCATCCAAAAAGCTCCTAGATCCGAAAAA
>NW_022167441.1:0-1269 GCF_008728515.1 Papio anubis | reverse complement strand
CTACTCGGGAGGCTGAGGCCGGAGAATGGCGTGAACCCGGGAGGCGGAGCTTGCACTGAGCTGAGATCCGGCCACTGCACTCCAGCCTGGGTGACAGAGCGAGACTCTGTCTCAAAAAAAAAAATAAAAATAAAAATAAAAATAAAAAAAATAAATGAACAAAAAAATCCAATTGTGGCAGAAACTGACAAACTTGATTTAAAAAGCAAGACACAACTATATATTGTCCAAAACAGATGAATTTCAAATGTAAAGGCACAGAGAGATTGGAAATATATAAACAGAAGAAAATATATAATGCAAAGAGTAAGTAGAAGGCTAGAACATCTATATTAACATCAGACAAAATAGATTTTTTTTGAGACACAGTCTCGCTCTGTCTCCCAGGCTTGAGTGCAATGGCACAATCTCGGCTCACTGCAACCTCTGCCTCTTGGGTTCAAGCGATTCTCCTGCCTCAGCCTCCCGAGTAGCTGAGATTACAGGCCCCCGCCACCGCACCCAGCTAATTTTTGCATTTTTTAGTACAGACAGGGTTTCACCATGTTGGTCAGGCTAGTTTCGAACTCCTAACCTCAGGTGATCCACCCACCTTGGCCTCCCAAAGTGCTGGGATTACAGGTGTAGGCCACCATGCCCAGCCCAAAATAGATATTTTTTAAGAGACATGATCTCACTATGTTGCCCAGGCTAGACTCCTCAGCTCTTATTATGTATCCTCAGCTATTATTTATCAAGAAGATATAATAAAGTTATATGTATATATTAATAGGAGAGCTTCAATATATAAGAAGCAAAACTTGACAATATTAAAGGGATACATAGCCAATTCCAAAATCTTAGTTCAAGATTTTAACTTCTTCATTCCAGCAACTCATAGAATAACAAGACAAAAAAGTCAGCAAAGATGCAGAAGATACGAGCAACAAGATTAAGCATCTGGACTTCATTTATATCTATGGAACTATATACCTCAAAACTACAGAATACATGTTCTGTCCAAGTGTTCATGGTATATTCCCCAGGATAAACCACACGCTAGGCCATAAAACAAACCCCAGAAAATTTAAAAGCATTAATATCATAAAGAGTACGTTATTTGACTACAATGAAATTAAATTAGAAATCAACAATAAGATAACTAAGAAAACAGCCGGGCGTGGTGGCTCACGCCTGTAATCCCAGCACTTTGGGAGGCCGAGGCAGGCGGATCACGAGGTCAGGAGATCGAGACCATCCTGGCTAACACAGTGAAACCCCGTCTCTACC
>NW_022167440.1:0-1270 GCF_008728515.1 Papio anubis | reverse complement strand
CAAGTTAGGTCAATATTAAGTTTGTACCCACTAGCTACTTAAAAAAAAAATGAACAAAGCACACGTTTCCTACTGCAAGATGCTTTTTCCTTTCCAAATCTAAGTCACGTACTCCCTAAAATAGGCATGAGAGCACTTTGTGTTTCTCTTTTTTATTACAAGGCTTTGTATCACACCTGGGCTGTTTATTCAGTACTGTATTTTCAAAATCGTAATTAAGACAGATTCAAACTACTTTATCTTGAATTAATTTTCATATAAGGAGTAAGGAAAAGATCTAGTTTCAGCTTTCCATTTATGGCTAGCCAATTTTCCCAGCACCATTAATTAAATAGAGAATCCTTTCCCCATTTCTTGCTTTTGACAGGTTTGTCAAAGATCAGATGGCCGTAGATGTGTGGTATTATTTCTGAGGGCTCTGTTCTGTCCCATTGGTCTACATCTCTGTTTTGGTACCAGTACCATGCCGTTTTTGGTTACTGTAGCCCTGTAGTATAGTTTGAAGTTAGGTACCGTGATGCCTCCAGCTTTGTTCTTTTGGCTTAGCATTGTCTTGGAAATGTAGGGTCATTTGTGGTTCCATATGAACTTTAAAGCAGTTTTTTTCCAATTCTGTGAAGAAAGTCATTGGTAGCTTAATGAGGATGGCACTGAATCTGTAAATTACCTTGGGCAGCATGGCCATTTTCACAATATTGATTCTTCCTATCCATGAGCATGGTATGTTCTTCCATTTGTTTGTGTCCTCTTTTATTTCACTAAGCAGTGGTTCGCAGTTCTCCTTGAAGAGGTCCTTTACATCCCTTGTAAGTTGGATTCCTAGGTATTTTATTCTCTTTGAAGCAATTGTGAACGGGAGATCATTCATGATTTGACTCTCTGTTTGTCTGCTACTGGTGTATAAGAATGCTTGTGATTTTTGTACATTAATTTTGTACCCTGAGACTTTGCTGAAGTTGCTTATCAGCTTAAGGAGATTGTGGGTTGAGACGAATAGGTTTTGTAAATATACAATCATGTCATCTGCAAACAGAGACAATTTGACTTCTTCTTTTCCTAACTGAATACCCTTTTTTTTTTACTCTTGTCTGATTGCCCCAGCCAGAATATTCAACACTAAGTTGAATAAGAGTGGTGAGAGAGGGCATCCTAGACCTAAAACCATAAAAACCCTAGAAGAAAACCTAGGTAATACCATTCAGGACCCAGGCATGGGCAAGGATTTCATGTCTAAAACACCAAAAGCAATGGTAACAGAAGCCAAAATTGA
>NW_022167439.1:0-1270 GCF_008728515.1 Papio anubis | reverse complement strand
TGCCATTGACTTGTCATCTTGTTTTTATTTCTTTTGAGTGAATTTGGTTTATATTGTTCTTTTTTCTTTTTGTTATTTTTTGAGATGGAGTCTCGTTCTGTCGCCCAGGCTGGAGTGCAGTGGCCGGATCTCAGCTCACTGCAAGCTCCGCCTCCTGGGTTTACACCATTCTCCTGCCTCAGCCTCTCAAGTAGCTGGGACTACAGGTGCCCACCACCACGCCCGGCTAATTTTTTTGTATTTTTAGTAGAGACGGGGTTTCACTGTGTTAGCCAGGATGGTCTCGATCTCCTGACCTCGTGATCCGCCTGCCTCGGCCTCCCAAAGTGCTGGGATTACAGGCATGAGCCACGGCGCCCGGCCATGTTCTTTTTTCTTTAGTGACCTAAAGTAGAAGATTACATCATTGGGTGTGTAATTTTGTTTGTAATGTATGCATTCAACATTGTGAATTTCTAAGCAATACTTCCACTGCATTCCAGAAGTTTTGATATATTTTTATTTTCAGACTGGACACATGGTTCATGCTTATAATCCCACCACTTTGGGAGTCTTAGGCAGGATTGCTTGGTGCTTGGAGCCAAGTGTTAGAGCCTAACCTGGGCAAAATAGAGAGACCCTGTCTCTACAAAAATTTTTAAAAATTAGCCAGACATAGTGGTACACACTTACACTCCTAGCTACTCGTGAGGCTGAGGCAGGAGGATTGCTTGAGCCTAGGAGTTCAAGGCTGCAGTGAGATATGGTCATGCCATGCACTTCAGCCTGGGTGATAGAGCAAGACCCTATCTTTTAGATGTGTATGTGTGCATGTGTGCTTTGTGTATGTGTGTGTGTATATATGTATATTTTTTCATTTTCAATATATTTCAAGTACTATAAAAGTGGAAAGGAACAATTGTTCTGTAATATGACAGTATGAGTTTTAATTCACAGTTGTGATAGCAAAAGATTAGAAATAATTCAAGTGTCTATTTAGAAAGGTTTGGATGAATGACCTCATACACACTTAAAAATGAGGGGCAGCATTTATTGATATGAAAAGATTTGCCGGGCGCGGTGGCTCAAGCCTGTAATCCCAGCACTTTGGGAGGCCGAGACGGGCGGATCACGAGGTCAGGAGATCGAGACCATCCTGGCTAACACGGTGAAACCCCGTCTCTATTAAGAAATACAAAAAACTAGCCGGGCGAGGTGGCGGGCGCCTGTAGTCCCAGCTATTCGGGAGGCTGAGGCCGGAGAATGGCGTGAACCCGGGAGGTGGAGCTTG
>NW_022167438.1:0-40326 GCF_008728515.1 Papio anubis | reverse complement strand
CTGGTGCCACTCAGTTGTGATGGAGGGAGGTCAGCACAGGCCAACTGTGGGCATGGGCAGAGCTCCTGTGCCCCCAGAGCCTGGCCAACACCCCCAGTGCCATTTGCAGCATTTATTGTTCCAGCAACCACCTTTCATGTGACGACACGGGCTGGAGCACGGCCAAGTGCGTGGGTCCTTCAGAACTGTCAGCTTGTGAATGCCTGGGAGCACCCAGCCACAGGGCTGGCCTGGCACTTGATGGACCAAGTCCAGCTATCAAACTCAGAGGCAGGATGGCAGAGGCATGGGCCCTAGAGTCCCTGGGTTCAAAATCAACCCCAGCCACTGACAGTGTGGGTATCACAGCAGCCTTTCCCTTCCTGGCCTCTGTCTCCTACCTGAAGAGCAGGGATAACTAGAACAGTTGCTGGGTGGATTCCCTGAGATGGCCACGCGCAGACTGTAGGAGGCACCTGCTACTTTCGAGGCCTCACAGGGTCTCGCCAGGCTCCGACACTGGGCTGTAGGAGCTTCTCTCCTTTCCTGATGAGCAGCTCAGAGCAGGGGCCCAAAGGGCGACCCTCCTATGCGCCCTGTCCTCCCTGCCCAAGGCACCCTCCACAGGTAGGATTTATCACATCACCTGCTAATTATCTGCAGTGCCTCAAAGTTCCAAGGAGAGGTTGAGGGTGGAAGGAGACTGTCCATGCCTCAGCCCCGACACTATCCCACAGCCTGGTCTCCAGGAAAGCCAACCCGCTGTTGTCTCAAGGCCTCCCTGGATGCCCAAGCACACCTGTTCACACACGGCCCCCTGTGACTTCACGGATGCCAAAACTGCCCAGCACTTTCCAGGCACGCCATGCTCTCATCACTCTCATCTGGATTTTGGGGACCTCTTTCCACTTCGTAGCAGCACCTTCCCGACCTCCCTCACTTCTTGGATGCTGGGCTCAGGAATGCTCTCGCTGATGAGTCTGCGTCCTGCATCCTGACTGGTCCTGTCCAACTGCTCCTGCCTCTATACCGCACTCACAGCCTTATCTGACCCCCAGTCCCCACGGGCCACCCTCTCACCTGGAGACTCCCAATCATAGGTCCCAGCCCCCCTGCGGTTTCCCTACTACAGCCCTGGCAATCCACATGCAAATCTGAGCACACCCCTCCCCTACTGCAAAAAAAAAACACTCCAGAGGCCACCCTTGTCCTACCTTGATGGTGCCAGTTCTTTCCTCTTTTTTTTTTTTTTTTTTGAGTGCAGCAGCTGGATATGAGCCATCCTTTCTTCTTGCTCCCTCCTGGTCTTTGGGACATTGCACTGACTCCATTATCATGGAGGCATTCTTCAGACCCCAATCACAATGCCACCTCCTCCTCAAGCCCTCCAGCACTGCATCCCACTCTGCAGGCTGGCTGCTACTGTTGCCTCCTCTCCACAGTATCCACAGTGGCCAGCAATCTTCACTGAATGGATGGAGGCCTAGCACACTCTGGGTCACATCCAGAAACTCCACAATAGGGGAGGAGACATGCTGTTTCCAAGGAAGGGCAGCTCCCCAGGCCTGGTCATTCTCCGACTCCTCCAGTCAAAGGCCGGGCACAGTCAGCTGGGATTGCCATGCTTCACTCTGACCCACACGACTGCCTTGCCTCCTCTATGGGAAGAGACCCCTCCACACAACCTCAAACCCAGACATAACAGGACAGGCTGGACACTAAAGAGGCCAGCCAGATCTCCACACAAAGGCTCTGCTCTTAAGCAGGAGGAAGTCTGAGGGGCAAAGGTTTCCTGAAGCAACTCAGGTCTCACATACCAGAGCCCCAAAATGGCTGCAAAAGCACCAGCTCAGCCAGCCAAGAACCCAGGTGCCACACCCTTCTGAGACCCAGACTCCAAGTGAGGATCACTGGGATTCAACAGCAACAGGAGGATGTGACAGCTGATGGACCAATACTTCCCAACACCCTTTCAGCAAGCAGCTGTGCCCCGCCCCTCCTCACATGACTCATTCAACTTCATTCCTGTTGTGGATGTCTCTGACCATGGGGTCATGACCTTTGTTCTCCTGCCACAGGAGTAGTGAGAGGCAGGATGGTGGTCTGGGAAGGAGGATCCTAGACTGGGTGTCCCATAGGACTAGGCTGTGACACATCCCACAGCCAACACTCATGCCCCAGTCAGCCCCCAAACCCAACAACTCCCCAAAACCCAGGATATAAATAGCCTGTGCACTGCTAAGCAGACACTTCAGGAAACAATCTGTTGGCTGTGAAGAAGATGCAGCCTCAGTTGTCTGTGAAGAAGATGCAGCCTCAGTAGTGTTCCACGAGCCCTCTGCAAACAAGATCTTTTTTGTTTGAATGTCCATTAGAAACACTAAAGGAGTTCTTAAAAGAAACAGGGCCAGACACGGTGGCTCAGAACTATAAATTCAGCACTGTGGGAGGCTGAGGCAGGACGACAGCTTGAGGGTAGGACTTTTAAGACCAGCCTGGGTGGAACAGTGAGACCAAACCTCTACAAAATACACAAAAAGTAGCATGGCATGGTGGTGCATGCCCATAGTCCCAGCTACGTGAGAGGCAGAGAAGGGAGGATTCCTTCAGCCTGGCAGATTAAGGCTGCAATGCCCAAGATCGGGCCACTGAGCTACAGTCTGAGAAACACCACAAGGTCCCGTTTCAAAAGAGAAAAAACAAAACAAAACCAAAGATACCTGTCTCCAGCCCCATCAAATAAATCCAAATCTCTGTGGGGTGACTCAGAGTATTAACATTTTTAAATTTCGCCTTTGCTGAGGCAAACGTATAGTAATGGTTGAAAACCACTGCGTTATGTAAATATACTTCCTATGACTTATTGGTAGCCTTTTCGTACCTAGCAATTTCTACAGACCCTCTCTTTGGGTTTCGGGAGCCAGAATGGGCAGGGCGAGGTGTGAAACGTCCTAGGAAACTGAGGGTAGAGCACAGCTCCTAGCTCAGGGGGACCCATTTCTGAGACTAAGGCACCCACTGGGGGCTCAGCCGATCTTCAGAGGGGAAATCACACCTCACAACCCCAGAGACCCAAAACAACGCTCGAGTTCAGCAGATACCTGCCAGTGGGCCCTGTAGCGGCAACCACAGGGAAAACTGCCACTGCATTGTCAGCTCCCTCCGGCCCCCTCTCAGGTCCCAGCAGCAGGAGGTCTCTGAATAAGCTCAGAGGTCTCAATAAATGGCGCGTTAAACCTCAGAGGAGTTATTAATAGGTGTAGTTACCTCAAGACTCCACCTGACCAGGGCCAAAAATGAGTCCTAGGAGGGCAGCCAGGAAGAAAGCAGGGTAGAGAGGAAACACAGGGAGAAGGGGCCCTGGGACCACGTCAGATATGGAGGGAACCAGGGGAATGAGAGCAGCCCTGATGATTGTGCTCCCCACAGCCCCTGCATGCCTGTGTCCCCTGAGAATTCAGGGTGAGGAGCTCACTCTTGCCCTTCACCTGTTCCTGGGCTCTGGCAGGCTGGCCTGCTTCCTGCCCCAGCCTCACCCACTCTCCGCACTCCTCACCACTGCTGTGGGCAAGCTGATCTCTCTGGTTTGCTGGGCTCTCACTCTCTGCCCAAGGCACTAAGTTAACATCTTTCCATTCTTTATTCTCTGTTTAAGATGGAAGCAATTCTCACTAACGCCATTTCTCAGAGGAGAAAACGGGCACAGGGATGTTCTATGACTTCCTCACGACCACCAAACAACAAGTGGGAGCGGGGCCTTGAAGGGAGGTCCACCCATGCTCCTAAAGTTGAGCCATCCTCCAGGGAAAAGACAGCACTTGTAAAAGCTCAGTGAATGGGGCAGAAATGTCCTCACTAAGGCCCTACCGCTGGCACCCCTGATCTCCACCCAACCCTTCAGAAGTGGGAGAAATACAATTCTGTTTTTGATGACCTCCCCAGGCTATGGCTCTTTGCTGTAATACACTGAACTGGCCCAGAAGTGCGATTCCACCATCTGTGTCCTATTCCATCATTCAGAAGGGAGTCACTAACCCCTCAGTGCTGTCTTTATGGATGCTGCCCACCCTAGGCTGAGATGAGGCACAGGGTCTAGGTCTAAAATAAAATGGGCAACGCAGCGTGCAATGTCAGAGTAGGTGGATGCCTGAATTTACGACCAACATCTATCTCGGTACAGCATGAAAAGACGAGGCCCAGGAGCAAAGTGCCTTTCCCTGAGATCACACTCCTTGGACCCCAGGCCCACTGGAGTTGTATTCCATGCTACCTCTCACTTTTCTGCATTTCTTCCATCTCGAAGTATGTGCAATATCTACAGGGACCACCACACCATGAGTTTTAAGATTTATCTCAAACACACTCCCAGGGAGCCCCTTAGGAAGGGTTATGATGCTAGCATAACCCCATTGGTGCAAGGTGGGGAGAGCCCAAAACACCAAAGGAGTTCTCTAGGGTCTCACAACTGCTAAGATAAAGGCTGTTTGACCCAGCACTGGCTCCTCAAACCTGGGACCCCGGTTATATCCAGGTCTTCCCAAGGTGCTGAAGGGGCACACTTTTGCATAATGGTGAACAGGTAAGGAGTTGACGGGGGAGGGTGAGCGGCCAGAAACCCAGAGGGGCCTTTGAGTAGGTCTTATGGAAAGGAGGCGCTTACAGGATGGAACCTACAAGATCTGACCTCACTTCCTTGCTAACAGACCCCCAGTAGAACTCAGAATTCTGGTAACTAGGCACCCATATTATACACACAGCCCCATTTCCAGTTCATTTGGTAGGCGACACTCCGGAGAACATGTTCTCCTGCTGTGTCCCGACGTGCTGCCGACCTCCTCGTCGCAGAAGAGGCCAAAATGAGAGTCTTTCTCAAGAATATAGACATTGGTTCAACCCTCACCCTCGACGCCTCTGGCCCTTTGCCAGAAGGCACCCACAGGTAACACAGGGCCCAGGGCAGGCCCGTCCAGGCCAGGACTCAGCTGTGCCCATCAGGGCAGCACCGAGTCCCTCCCCATATGTTTGGGGGAAATAGGAGATGAGGGGCCCTCCCTGGAGAGGAGGAGGTAGGTTGTCAGGTGTTTGCAGCCTGGTAGGTATGTCAGGTTCACAGTCCAGACCATGCCTGGCAGGATGGGAAGCTCAGTGTCGAGGACACAGTTTTACGCTCAGATGTGAATCCCAATTCATCTGTGGGAGACCTCAACCTTCTCTGGCTGGAGGTCTATGCAGATGCTCCTCTGTGCCAAACCCTGTTGGGGATGGGGACACCAGGAAGGAGTTCTAATGGGGGTGTGCCACTGTGGGGTCAGCCAGGCAGGCCACTGACACCCCTTGGCCCGGCTCTCGGGCCCTCTCTTTGCAGAGCTCCACACAGCAGATCAAACAGGAGCTGTTGGATGGATTCCATTTCTCCAACTTCTTCAAAGAAGGGCAGGGGCCCACCGCCACCAACCACGGCCAGTGCTGGTCTGGGGTGAGATTGGGTACAGAAGGGTCTCCACAGACAGGGACTCCAGAAAATCAGGGTGTGCCCAGGACTCAGACATGAATATGGGGACTCCCTAAGCTCTGTCCTAGGGATTTCCCACTTGAGTGGCCCAGTGTTCTCTTCCAAAGGAATCTGGCTGCCAGTAGTCCCCAGTGGCAACTTGGTTATAGGCAAAGTCCCTTTCATCTGTCAGAGGAAGATCAGAGAAAATCTATCTGTTTTCACTTTACGCTAAGCCAGGAACATCTCAGCATGTTGCCACAAGAATTGAGTATAATGGTAAAATTATAGCAACATACTCACACAGTTATCATTTTAACTCCCCACCGTAAGTGTATCTCCAGCAACAGGCATCTCCACTTCGCTGCCAGACCTCCTCCAGGACTTAAAATCCAAAACTTTTACACAAACAAGGTGGTGGTGGACATTGATTACAACAAAAGAAGGTGAAGCTACTCTATGCATTTGGCTTTAAAGCGTCATCTCACAGAACTCATCCCTGCAGGCCCATCAGGCAGGAGCTGTACCCTCGCATCTCACTGTAATATTGCTTAAGGACGGCCATGCTCCACAGCAAGGCAGCCTCTCAGTGCCGGCGGAGCCTGTAGTGATAAAATTCCCTTTCTAGGGAATTTTAGAAAGACTTTTCTACAGGAAGCATAATCCTATGTGTGTCCTAATAGGCTGGAACAGTTTCCCGGGGCTGCCATAACATGCCACGCTGACTGAAGGGCTTAACTCCAGAAATCTGGTTCCTCACAATTCTGCAGACTGGAAGCCCAACGTCAAGCTGTCAGACTGGGGTGGTTTGTCTGGGCCTCTCTCCTTGCCTTGGAGATGGCTGACTTCTATCTCAGTCAGCACAGGGTCTTGCCTTCAACGTCTCTGTGCGCTCACCACCTCTCCTTGTAAGAAACCCTAGGCATATTAACTTAGGGGCCACCCTAATGAACTCAGTTCACCTGAATTACCTCTTGGAGAACTCTGCGTCCAGACACAGTCACATTCTGAGTCTCTGGGATTGAGAATAAAAACGTTTACATTTGGGGGAGGGGACACAATTCAACCCATAAAATATACAAATCCCCTGAGGAAGACACACACCCGGGAAAGGGAAATCTGGGTGAAAGGATGTGCAGATAGCAAGTTTCAACAGCTCTAGCCAGTTGACTTTCCAAAAGGGCTCCAGCTGCTCACACGGTCACCAGCAGCCTCAGCCTCTGAAGGTAGCTGCTTCTCTGAACACGGCCTCCCCTGAATACTAACATGCTTTTAACTTTTTGCCAATCTGCTGTCTATGTGGCAGAGAAAATCACCTTGTTTCATTTCCACTTTCAAACGTACACTTGCGTAACCTTTCACGGGTTGCATACCTGCCTGCGTTTTCTCTTCCCCGAGTCGCCGGGCAGATCCTGGGCCTTGGGATGACCTTTCTCCCACCCTGGAGTCTTCTGGCATTTTCCCCTTGCCCAGGGCTGGGATGGCCGTAGCTCTTTCTCCAGACTCACGTTCATGTTAAAGGAACAAAAACAATCATATCCCTTTAAGACAAAGGGTTCTTCTAGAGCATCTTGTCCTGTGTGCTGTTGCTAAAATGAGGAGGGGACGAGACCTCCCCAGGCCCTTCCCCTCCATATCAGAAGTGGAGCCTCAGGTGGCCTACAGGGAATTTCATCCAGTCCTCCCTGTGGAAGGTGCTCACTTCTGACCCGGGTGCTGCTCAGCAGCCATGTGACATCCAAAAGCCCATGTCTCTTCTCTATCATGAGGATGATTTGTGAGGATTGCAGGGATGATGTTCTTCATGCAGGCTGCTGATACACAAGGTGCCATTGCCCCACAGATGACAAACACCATGACGATGCCTTGAAGGAGTGAATCATTTTATCAATTCTCCATCCTCACATGCAATTTTACTTTGAAAGCCTAGAACCCTTTTCAACATGGGCACCACATGCACAAGTCCCTGAAGGGTTGGCGCTTCTTGGTGTGACTTCCAGATCCCGATCCTCTGGTGGTTCATGGTGTTACCACTGACTCCCATGTCCCTCCTTGTCCCCCTAGTATGAAAATGAGATCTGCAGGATGTCAACTTTCCAGCCCGGCACAGGGGAGAAGCTGTTGGACTCCCTGGTTCCAGCCTTGCTAACTAAACCCATCTCCTCCTATGCCACCTGCCTGGGCCCCTCCTGGGACTTTATCACCGTGCCACACTTTTTGGAACTACTGGTTAGAAGGTGAGTGTCCATCCCCTCCAAGGCACGGAGGTGCCTCTGTCCCCTACTGGCTGGTCTTGAAGATGCAGCCTCCGAAGCCTCGATGGCTCTCCTCCTCCTAACAGGAGTAGTGGAGAACATGAACCTCACAGGGTTCTTGTAGGGGACTGAATGATTTAAGACACGCAAACAGCAATTCCTTAGAGCCTGTAAATTCGGACAATGTGCTAAGGGTGCCGGATTCATGTTTATTATTTTCTCTTCCCACTCACTGAAGCAGTTTCATATTCTGGCCGCATTCATCTCTCGCTGTTTAAAAGCAATATAGAGCAAGTCTGCAATGGCATTGCTAAAGGATGTCTGAGTTTCTTCTGGCTGGTCTTTCTCCTTGATACACAGACAGAAGAGGGGTCCTTTGGTGCTGGAAAAAAGGAGCCACAGGCCCACCAGACATCTGAGATGCTCACTGATTCTCCTTTAAATGGTTGGGCCCACTCTATTCCACACATACATACAGCACCCTACGGTTTCCTTCTTCTTGTGGTTTGGCATAATTTCATAAACAAAGCAGATGACAATCCTGGGCCTCAGTTCTACTCAGAGTCAGGCGCCACAGCAGGTTGTGAATAAAACAAATCATATCTACAGAATGTTAGAGGGGAAACCCTCATGGCCTCCTCTACGTATGGTGGCATCCTCCCAGATTCTGACTAGAATGATGGAGCCCAGCAACAAGTATAAACTGGGGGATTTAGGGTTCTGAAGGGCCTCTTCACCCACAAAACATGGGGAGAATTACATGGACTCTGGCTGGGGAGAGACTAAAGGAGCCCTGGGGTTCATATGTCTTAGAATTCCCACGACAAGGCTAACATCTGGGGACTTCCCCTGCAAGAGGGAAATACTGAGTTCAGTAGGTCATCTGCAAAGGAGAAGAGGCTGGGGTCACAGCTGGCCACTGAGAGACCCATCCCCAGCACTGCGGCTTCCCAACTCTACCTGTCCTCCTCCACCTGACTTCTGCCCCTACCCTCCTAACCCCAGGACCAGGGGACCCAGAGCTGGAGCTTTGATGAGCAAGCTGCTCACAAATCTGCCTGGAGCTGCAGTCTTGAGTGCCCAGGTGCACAGGGCTGTGCTCCAGGGCCATTGGAAAGAGAATGTCAGTAGGACGCTGGGGCGCATAAGGGTCTGTACAGCCCTGCTACATGGCCAGATCTGCCCCTTTCAGGACAGCACTGATGGCTTGTGGTAGGGTGGGGCTGTCCTCTACACAGGCAGCAAGAGGCCAGGGACCCAGAACCACACAAGGGTGCCCTGGAGGGTTGTGTGGGAGAAGGCCAGGCCTCTGACTCAGCTGTCCACTCCATCACCAGCACCACCACCTCCATTTTGTTCACCTGGCCCCCTGAAAACACTTCAGTTTGCTGCCAGGCCCTGCAACGGTCAACTTTCTGGATAATGCTGGCCTTCAGGACCTTCGCCTGGCCTGGACTGGGCTTGGAGGACCATCAGGAAATTGTCCTAGGCCAGTTGGTGCTTCCGGAGCCCAAGGAGGCCAAGCCAGAAGGTGAGGAGGCTTGCAGTCTGGAAGACTTTCTGGGGGTGGTGTTTTGGGGCTACAATTCCCTTAAATTCCATCTGGTCATTTCTGTGCTTGGAAAGCCCAGTGAAAAGTGACTGGTGTGGTGACCTTTTCTCCTTTTCCAGATCCTGCTCCGCCTCCTGGGCAACACGCATTAACAATGCTGGCCCTGGAGCCAGCACCACCACTGCTGGCGGACCTGGGGCCTGCTCTGGAGCCAGAGTCAGGTGCAGCCCTGGGTGCACCAGGATATCTACATTCAGCACCAGCACCAGCACCAGGGGAAGGGCCCCCTCCAGGGACAGTCACTGGAGCCACAGTCAGCCCCAGAGGCCCCCTGTCCCTGTCCCGGGACTGTCCAGAGCCAACACACTGAGGAGCTGCCGGACATCACGACCTTCCCTCCCAGGCTGCTGGCTGAGCAGCTGACCCTCATGGATGCGGTGAGCAGCTGGGCTTTGCAGGCTGTGCCTCTGGCACCAGCTGTCTCAGACCAGCCTCTCCCTGAGGAGCGGCCAATGCCCTGGGTCCAATTTCAGCCCCACTTCTTACCAACCATGGGATCTGGATGAGTTTCCTCAACCACAAGCCTTCCCTGTCTGCATGTGGACAGCAGAGACGGGACATCGCCTGTGCCAGCTGCACAGACTGACTGTGCAGACTGAACGACAGGGCATGGACAGAAAGCAGGACAGGGCAGGTGCTCACTGAGATGCAGGCAGGGCCATGGGTCACTCACCCAGCTGCTTAGGAGCCTCACTACCCTCAGCACCTATTAGGTACCTGATGCATACTAGATTCTATGGCAGACAACCAAACAGAGCCCACAGTTGCAGCTGCCACAAGGAAAGTGCACTGGTATGGAGAGAAGGAGTAGAGGGCTGATTGGGATGGGAGGAAGACAAGGTCTCAGGATGGGCTGGCCTTCTAGTTCTTGGAATGCAGATTGCCTGGGAGAAAATGTCACTCTCTCTTCCCACCCTTGTTGGGTTCTGGCCATGATGCATTCAGGGGCCTTGATGGGCAGAAGACCAAACCCAGGGACTCCCACAAGTCTGGAGCATATTTTAAAGCTTTCTGAGCTCCAGCTCTGTTCCTGCTGGGAGCCATGGACCCAGCTGTAGGCTCCAGTCCCTGCCACCTGGGACTGTGGGTGACTCCGAGTAGGCGTGTGCTGTGTCCGTGACACTCTCCTCCTCCCAAAGGAGCTGTTCAAGAAGGTGGAGCTCTGAGATGCTTGGAGGCTCCCTCTGGGGGTGCTTGACACTGAGGCGAGGGGTGGCATGTGGCTGGGTTCGTGCTACCGTTGCACACTTCCATGGGCTCACCCTTTCGTCCGCCACCTCCTGCAGGGGACCACAGCATGAGGGCCCGGGACAGGGCCAGGGTGGTGGAGCACTGAATCAAGGTGGCCAAGTGCCAAGCCATGGTTGGGCCTTGGGATTCCCTCTCTAAAAATGGGGAACTGCCTCTTCTCCTCCCTCAGCTTTCAGGATTGGCATCTGTATCTCTAGCCTGAGCCCTGCACATCCCCTAGGCCCTTCTTGCCAGAGCTTTCCTGACCTTGACTCCCATGGCCCAGTGGTGGCTGCTCACTTCCAACCTGGGCTCTTCCTTAGGTTGCACAAAACTCCTCTTAGATGAGTGACATTCACTTAGCCCCAGGTGTGCCCTCCTGAGGCTCCCTGGGCCTCTGCTTTGTCCAGGAAGGGAGATCTCAGCAGAGGGGGCTGAGGCTGAAGTGGGCTGGACTCCAACTCTGGACCTCACAGCTCACTCTTCCCTCTCCAGGAGTGCCTAAGCCTCAACAACTTCTCTTCAGTACACGCCATCATCTCTGCTCTGCGCAGCAACCCAATACATCGGCTACACAAGATGTGGGCAGCAGTGTCCAGGTGAGGAGGGCTCTCTCCACGGGAGCACCAGGGTTGACCTAGGGACCTATAGGTCTCCCCATGTGCCCTCAGTGACTCTGAAAGGTTCTTGGAGACCAGGGACACTGGAGGCAGGGATGGGCTGGTGGGTGTGGTCACTAAGCTGCCCTGGACTCCTAGGCAAAGATTTCCAACTCAGGACTAAGGATTTTTAACCATCAGGAACAGACTGGAGCCAACTGGAGGCTTTCAGGTGTTTGTACCCAGCAGTGGAACTGTGTCCAGCTGGAAGCTAACTGTGAACACACAGGGGCTCATGTGAAGTGGAGATGGGCCAGGGGAGGAGCATGAGACATCCCACCCTGGTCCTCTGGAGCCCTTGTCATCAGAGGACCCCACTGAAAACTCTCACCCAGGAAGTTGGGATTCACTGGGTTTTCAAATAAAAGGGATTGCAACTCACAAATCTCCCTGATTATTCCCAAATTTACCCTTCTTTCTTTCCTCTGTCCATAGCAAAAGCAGAAAATATCTAAAAGAACTCTGCAAAAAAGACACTGCAGTGAAGAGGGACCTGCTGATCAAGGTACAGTGGAGTCTGGGAGATGCGGGACAAGTGTTTAAGGGTCAGAGGAAAGAGTGAGTTTGGAAGGGCATTGGACCCAGTGTGCAGTGGTTATTTTGTTTTGACTTACATACTAAAAGTGGACTTCAAAAATACCCTCTATGCCTACCTTGGGCCAACAGAAAGAGAGGTGTGAGGGTCCATGGGCACATGGGGGCACAGGGACAGGAGGCCCTGGAAATGGGATGTGGCAATGGCTGCTGGGTTTCTGAGCGGGGGTGATGAGCTGCAGCATTAGCAGGGCTCTGGCTCCCAAGCTGGTCCATGCTGCTGGCATGGAGCTTCCTCCACACTGAGGGGTTGTCATGGTAGGTGGGACTTTCTTCCTTTCTCAAACTGACCAGCAATTCCTCAGGAAGCCAGGCCTCTGCTGCTGCTTCTGTCTGCAGCGCACCTCCATGGGCAGGGGGCCTCTATCCGCACTGGGGGAAAGAGGGAATGACAACAGAGGAAGCTCATGTGCCAGGGAGTCCAGTGGACCACCCAGCTTTGAGTACCAATGGGCATACTCGGGACAGATGTACGTGTTTGCTGCGACTCCCTGCTCTGCCCTTTGTAGACACCCAAAAACGGTCATGTCCCAGGATTCTCACCAGTTAGCAGTGACACATGCTCATGACAAGTATCTGGGGAATTCATGCATACCTCGGCGATACTCCCTGACCAGATCTCAGAATCTTCCATGCAAATGAGAAGGCAACATGTCACCCCACCCAGGATTCTGGAAAAGCCTGCCATGTCAGTCAGAGATGGCAGCTCAGGAGGCCACTTCCTGAGTGGAGGAAGAGAGAGTTCTGTGCACGGAACTCCTCTGGGGGATCATTGGCGAGGCAAAACCTTTTTCATGGCTCAAACCCAGTTTGTGTGGCAGAGACTCCAGTGGGGCTCAGATAGGCAGGTGCCACTTAACCAGGTCTCCTAAACCTCCCTGTCCCTTTCCCATCACGACTGTGCCTGGCTGGAGACCTAGACACTCAGAGACTCCAGAGAACACGACCCTGCTGGGTGGTGGTGCTGGGATGCGGGGTGAAGGCAGCCGAGACAGAGACTCCAAGAGGGGATGGAGGTACCCTCTCTTTTGGGGCCCTGGGGAGTCACTGCCCACTCAGGGCCTCTGTTTCCTCATCTGGAAAATAAAGGGATGCTCAGCCTGTAGTGCGGGCCTCACAGGGTGGAAATGAGGTTGGAGAAAAGAAAGCAATTTGAGGGTGCTCGTGCCTGGTTCTTCCTCAGAGGGATGAGGGGGAGAACAATGGCAACAGCTACAGGTAACTGAGCACTCAGGAAGCCCTGTGAGGTAGCTGTGGTTTTCATGGCTCTTTACAGAAGAGGAAACAGTCACAGGGAGGCCTGGCTGCATGATTGGGTGACACACACAGGGAGTGTGGGGCTGGGCCAGTCCTATCAGCACTGTGCCAGGTGACTCACGCCAGTCCCTGGGGATCCAAGTGCGGGGTGGCTGGGGTGTAACTGGGGGAAGGGAGGAGAGCCTCATTCTCTCCATCACTGACATCTGGCAGGCGGGGATCTTTAAGGTGGCCACGCAGGAGAGGAACCCCCAGAGAGCCCAGATGAGGCTGCGGAGGCAGAATAAGGTGAGTGAGCCTGTGGCATGGAGGGACTGCAGGGGATCAGAGGACAGGGTTGCTTTCCCCACCAGCTGGAGGCCTCCATATCAAGGCAGCAGGGGCTTCCTCCCCAGCCCTGTCCTCTTGTGGCCACTGGGCCTGGAAAACCTCCATTTGAGAGACCAGAGCAAGACTCTGGGAAAGCTGGACCCAAGAGTGTTTGTGGGGAAGGGCAAGGCTGGGACCACAGGCCCTTGTGAGTTGTTAAAATCCCACCATAGGCCGGGCGCGGTGGCTCACGCCTGTAATCCCAGCACTTTGGGAGGCCAAGGCGGGCGGATCACAAGTTCAGGAGATCGAGACCACGGTGAAAGCTGTCTCTACTAAAAATACAAAAAATTAGCCGGGCGCGATGGCGGGCGCCCGTAGTCCCAGCTACTCGGGAGGCAGAGGCAGGAGAATGGCGTGAACCCAGGAGGCGGAGCTTGCAGTGAGCCGAGATCGGGCCACTGCACTCCAGCCTGGGGGACAGAGCAAGACTCCGTCTCAAAAAATAAAATAAAAAATAAAAATAAAAAAAATCCCACCACAGAGAAAACTAGGAGTGCTTGCTAGATTTGGAGGTCAGCTGGGATAGAGGAGGCAGAGAATTTGGAAAGGCAGCTGAGGGTCTTTGGCTGCTCTAACTGGGAGACCTGGGGAGGAGGATTCTGGGAGACACGGGCTGATGGGATTTCATGGGATAAGACCTTGGGCAGGCACCTGAGGACCAATACTCATCACCACTATCCCTCCCACCTCCCCACCCCTCCATGGCACAGGGCGTGGTCCCCTTCCTGGGGGATTTTCTGACTGAGTTACACAGGTTGGATTCGGCCATCCCGGATGATCTGGATGTGAGTCAGTCTGGGGCAGGCTGGTTGGGAACCAGGATCCTGAGGCTTGGGAGGAGAGGGGCCTGGACGGAGCACTTAGATCTCAGCCCTTGGAAAACCTCCTCTCCTGAGAGCCTCACAGCGGCTCCTGTGGGTGGGGGTGTCAGGCCCATCTCATCACCTCGGAATGATGGAGGCTCCATGGCAGCCACCAGTCCCTGTTCCTGAGTGGTGAAGCTGCAGAGCTGTCTGACTGCAAAGCTGCTGAGGTGTGGGCTGAACTGGACTCAGCCTCTTCGTGGGGTAGTCCCGTAATAGGAGGGTGAAATTGGGCCTTTCCAAGGGCAGGCAGTTCCAGGGTCACTGAGTGCTTTCTTTCTATGAGAGACCTCAATTTCTCTGTCTGTCATCAGAGAGGGTTGGGGCAGAGTGTCCCTGAGCCTCAGCTCCCTTGCCCCCTGCTCTAGAGCCCGGAGCCTAAGTCCTGTCACGTGCACATCCCCTGACCCTGGTGGCCCTGGCAGTAATGCAGCATGGGAAGGGATGGGGTGGGGCTGGTTGAGGACCAGGGACCTTTCTGATGGACTCTGTCTGCCTTCCAGGGCAACAGCAACAAGAGGAGAAAGGTGAGCAGCTGGGGCACTCACATTGGTTGAGGGTGGGGATGTGGACGTCACAGTCCACCCTGGACAGGACATTCCCTGGCTCCATCCTCTACATCTTAGGTTTACTGGGAGGGTTTGACACACACAGGAGGAGGAGACCTATCCCAGTAGAGAAAGTGGGAAAGGCACTGGAATGAAAGACCAATTCCTGCAGGAGAGGCTGTTTACATCCAACTCTGAGAACAGGCTGGGGGCTGCATGGGGCCCCTTCAGAGAACGGCCCCAGGGACCAGTCCCTTCTCCTTGCCTGTTAAAGGCCCCCTCAGCATCTTCCACCCAGGCCCTGTCAGCATCCTGTCCTCTGTCTCTAGGAGGTCCGAGTTCTGCAGGAAATGCAGCTGCTCCAAGTGGCTGCCATGAATTACAAACTTCGGCCTCTGGAGAAATTTGTCACTTGTTTCTCAAGAATGGAACAGCTCAGTGACAAGGAGAGGTGAGGGCCTGGGAGATCGGCAGAGGGTGGGAGAAGGCTCTCCATTTTTTTTAAACATGGTCTGGCTCTGTCGCCCAGGCTGCACTGCAGTCTCACCATCTCTATTCACTGCAATGTCTGACTCCTGGGCTCAAGCCCTTCTTCAGCCTCCAAGCAGCTGGGACTACTGCTATCCACCACCATGTCCGGTTGTTCTCCTATTGTTGTTCTGGTACAGGTGGGGTTTCATGATGATGTCCAGGCTGGTCTCAAACTCCTGGCCTTAAGCAATCCACCCACCTCAGCCTCCCAAAGTACTGACAGTACAGGTGTCAGCCACCCCACCTGGCCTAGAGGAGGCTCTCTGTGGATAGCAGCAGAGAGCCTGTGGCCATGACTCCACGGCCAGCATCAAGCCCTGTTGCATGGGTACCGCTAGGGACCCAGGATTCCAGCTGGGCAGGCACTGAGAGGGGACCTGATGTGTGGCTCATGGTGGCCTCACAGCTGCCTCACTGTCCTGCAGCTACAAGCTGTCCTGCCAGCTGGAGCCCGAATCCCAGTAGGCTGGAAACATCCTGCAGTGGCTGGGGCCGCACTGGGATGCCGGCCAGAACACCGGCTCTGCACCATCCTTCACCCAGACCGTGACACCAGGGAACCACATCTAGGTGGCTGGCAGCACAGCTGCATCTGGCCCCTGCTCTTCAAAACCAGCTGCTCCTGCTGGCCAGGGTCAGGCCATGGGACTTTTGCTAGGCAGGCGGGAGACCATTTTATCTTTATTTTCTTTAGTGTATAAGTAAGAGGTTTTTTTTAACTTTCATAAAATAAAATTTTAAAACACTATTCAGAATGTTCTATAGTTGTTGAATGAGAACAGTAACTCCAGCGCAGTAACCGTATGCCAGTCTTTAGGATTCATAGTCTAGTATGTCAAATTGAGGCTATGGCTGAACAAGTCATGGAACAGCATTCGCATTACACACGCCAACCATTTAATCTTTTCCTTCTTTATTCAAATTAATTATTGTTAACTTTGTTTAAGGAAAACAAAAAACAAAACAAACAAACAAAAAAACCCTTAAAAACCATAATGTGTCACCCAATCTACCACACTTGTTTTACTGACCAGCTACTCTCAAACTTAAATTCTAGTTAAATTCAAGTTCCACTGGGTTACTCTACTTTTTTAAGTTGTAAATACTTAATGAATCACTTAAATATTTACTGAAGGGCTGGAGATGGGAGGTATTTAAGCAAGTGGTATGGCTGGCCTTCTCCAGAAGTCCTGGGCAGAAGGGAGCTGGCCATCAGTCTCTATGAAATACAGATAAACTTTTTCCATTGTGGATCTTCCCAGACTTTCTGACACCTCTCCCCTAAGTGAGTATCAAGGAAGGAGAGAATTGTTTGAACCCAGTATCTAAAGGATGTCCCACAGCTTAATTTGAACACAAGCCCCATTGTGGTACATCAGACAAAAACAAGCCAAAGAAGTCAACATTTCAGGGTCTGAAACATGTAATGCCCCCAAATCAACACAAAATAAACACCTACATCCAGTCCTGGAGCCGCAAAGCTCCTATAAGAAAAGTGGGAGTGTGTATTTCAGCAAAACTTCTATCTATGCATGCAGTTTGCAAAAAAGAAAGAAAACAAAAGCAAAAATTATCTATGGCAAGAAACCCTTAGACCATGCAATTGATTTGGCAATATCTTTTCTTTCTTATTCTTTGTTCTTTTTGGACGGGACACAAAAATCACTGCTAACAAATGTGAACACAAACACATGGGACTATACATCATCTTAGAGCTTCCGCATGGGAAAGAGAAACAACGAACCATTAAAGAAGGCATCCTGATGAGTTCATGTCCTTTGTAGGGACATGGATGCAGGTGGAAACCATCATTCGCAGCAAACTATCGCAAGAACAGAAAACCAAACACCGCATGTTCTCACTCATAGGTGGGAATTGAACAATGAGAACACTTGGACACAGGAAGGGAAACATCGCACACTGGGACCTGTGGTGGGTTCGGGGGAGGGGGGAGGGGTAGCATTAGGAGATATACCTAATGTAAATGATGAGTTAATGGGTGCAGCACATCAATATGGCACATGTATACATATGTAACAAACCTGCACATTGTGCATATGTACCCTAGAACATAAAGTATAATAATAATTTTTTTAAAAAAGAAGGCATCCTACAGATTGAAAGAAAGTTCAGCAGAATCATATCTGTGAAAGGGGTTGCAATCTAACATGTATGAGAAACTAACACTACTCTAACTCGGAAAATGAACAAAACCTAATACCCAAGCTAAAACTGGGCAAAGAACCTGAACAGGCACATCTGAAAAGTAACCACGAAATTGACTGACAGGTCACAGAGAAGTTGCTCAACTTCACTAATCCTCACACACATGTCTAAGTGCAAACCACACTCAGATACCTCTCACTCTAATTAGAATGAAACTTATCAAAAACAACAAAAAACCCATACATTCACAGGCAGTGGCCAATGTAGAAATGCAGAAAAAGAGATTTTATACACTATTGGTGAGAATGTACATTACTATACACACGAAGCAGAACAGTTGAAGGTGCCTTAAACATTTTACAACTACCCGTTCACCTACCAATACCACCACTGGTTATACACAGAAAGCACATGGAATCTGTTATGTTGAAGAGGTATCGGCCTTCTTATGGCGACTGAAGCACTATGCACAATAGCAAAGGTATCCAATCCACCTACCTGTTCATGCACAGATAAAGGGATAAAGAAACTGCAGTATACAATGGCATCCTCTTCGGCCAGAGAAATTCATGAAACCATGTCATCTGCAGCAACGTACAGAAACCTGGAGGACATGACTTTCAATGAAATAAGCCAGGAAGAGAAAGACAAACGCGGCATGATTTCATGCATGTGAGAATGAGATCAACTTTCTCTCTAAACGACCTTATCTCCTAGATATAGAAAGTTCCACAGTGGTGAAGAGAGGCTGGGAGTTGGGGAGTCCGGGCAGGAACTGGGAAATGGATACAATGTTACACTCAGATGACAGGAATAAATTCAGCTGTTCTATTCCACAGTAGGATGTCTAGAGTTAACCGTATCCTACCATATTTTCCAAAAAAGTCTGAAAAGAAGGATTCTGAACATTGCAACCACAGAGAACTAATAAATAATAACTACACAAGGTAATAGAGACAGTCAATGCCTTGCTTTCCTCATTATACAAGGTATATATGCGTGGATCAAAATGTCCCACTCTGCTCTTTAATCGTATACTTTTACTACAGGACAAATTGTTTTTAAGTACATAGAAAGAAACAATGCTGAAGTTCATGTGAGCTGAAGTTCATGCAGGGCATTTCCAAAGAAATTCTGAGAAATCCAAACTACATTGGATGCATCACACTCCCTGATGTGAAATTTCACTCAAACTCTAGGGACCTGCTTCCACATGGATGAGTGGAAGAGAACACAGAACCTGAAGTAAACTCACACACCTCATACCACCTGATGCTGGATGAAATACACAATGATAAGTAATGGGGAAAGAACTCTCTTTTCAACAGTCTTGGGGATAAATGGTGAGCCATATGCAGAAGAGTAAGTAACACTAGGCCTCTACTTCTCACCATGTACCAAAGTTCACTCAGATGAAAGATATAAATGGAAGACCTCAAAGTACAAAAATCCTACAAGAGACCCTAGGAAATACCCTTCTCGACATTAGCTTTGACAAAGCATTTATATGCCTAAGACCCCACATGACACTGCAACAGCAGCAATAATCGACATGTGGGACCTAATACACTAAAGAGTCACCACGCAACACAAGAAATTACCCACAGAGTAGACAGACGACATACAGGATGAGAGAAAATGTTCCCAAACTATGCACCTGACCAAGGTCTAATATCCAGAATCTACGTTAAAGACCTTACACAAATCAATTAGCAAAACTCCCCAAATATTCAATTAATAAATAGGCAATGGATATAAACACACACTTCTCGAAAGATGAAGTACAAGCAACCAACAAAAGTGAAAACATGCTCAACGTAACTGTCAGAGAAATATAAATCAAAAGCACAATGGATATCATCTCATGCTGGTCAGAATGGCGATTACAAAGTTAAAAACAAAAAAGGACACTGGCAAGACAGCAGAGAAAGGGGGCACTGGTCCACTTTTGGTGAAAATGAAAAGTAGTTCAGACACCATGGAAAGCACTTCGGAGACTGCTCAAAGAACTTAAACCAGAATTACCATCTGACTCAGCAATCCCACTACTGGGGTATACACAAGGAAAATAAATCCTTCTGTCCAAAACACACATGCACACAAACGGTCATGACGGCACTCTTTACAACGGCAAACACGTGAAATCAACCTAGGTACCCATCAACAGTGGATCTGAAAAGGAAAATGTGGTACATACATACCACAAAACACTAGGCAGCCGTAAAAAAAAAAAAACGAGGAAATCATGTCCTTGGCGCAACATGAAAGGAGCTGGAGGCCATTATCTAATGAGAAATAAGGAAAACACAGAACACCAAATGCCACATGTTCTCACTTCTAAGGTGGAGCTAACACTGAATACACCCCACCGTAAAAGTGAAAACAACAGACACTAGTGACTATCAGATGAAAAAGGAAGAAGGGACGAGGTATGGGCTAAAGACCTACCTGGGGGGTACACCCACTGCCTGCATGATCAGGTTGCTTGGACCCCAAGTCTCAGTGTCATGCAATATACCAAAGGCAGTAACTAATCTGCCTTTGTATGCTTTAGTCTATAATAAACATAGAAATTATGTTAAAAAAATACAAACTTAGAAGCTAAAAACATGAATGAAAAATATAAACTTTTATAATTATGCAAACAATATTTTATTGGCATAAACTAAGAAAGTGGACAGAATGAGTAAACCAAATACTCAACCCCAATTTACATATAGTGAACACATTTTTCAAAAGGACACCAAAAAGACGCAATGGGCAAAAGAGAACCTGTTCAATAGATGATTTTGAGCAAACTGAATATTCACATACAAACCACTGAAATAGGACCCTTATGTCATGCAACACAACAATCAATGCAAAATACATTAAAGCCCTAAAACTCAACTCTGAAACCACAAAACTCCTACAAGAAAACATAGGGTGCACATGTATTTTAGAAAAGAAATCCATGCACGTAGGCTGCTAAAGGTATTTAAAATATGTTAAAACAAGGAAACACCCATAGACAATGTAGTAGCTTGGCATTTTCACTGAAAAGCTGGGGACCCAGTTCCACAGAACAGTGGAACAGATTAGAAGACCTAGATATAAACCTACACACCTGAAACCATCTGACACTTGAAAAAAATCAACAAAAATAAGAGAAAGGACTCCCTATCAGTAAGTGGTGCTGGGATAAGTGGCTAGCTAGATGTAGAAGAAATAACACTGGGCCTGGGCCCCTATGTCTCACCATGTACAGAAAGCAACTCAAAATGAATCAAAGATTGAAATGCAAAACCCTGGGCTGGGCGCGGCAGTTCATGCCTGGAATCCAAGCACTTGGGAGTCAAAACGGGCAGATGACTTGAAGTTGGGAGTTCAAGACCAGCTTGGCTGACACGGTGAAACCCTGTCTCTAATAAAAAAAACAAAAGTTAGCCGGGCATGGTGGTGCGTACCTGTACGCCCAGCTACTCAGGAGACTGAGGCAGAAGAATCACTTGAACCCGGAAGGGGGCAGTGAGCTGAGATCGCTCCATTGCATTCCAGCCTGTATGACAGAGTGAGACGCGGTCTCTAAATAAATACATAAACACATAAAAATGCAAGACCTGAAATGAAAAAATCCTGCACGAGAATCTAGCAAATACCCTTCTTGACGGAGGCTTTGGCAAAGCATTTATATGTCAAGCCCCCAAAAGCAACAGCAACAAAAGCAATTCCTGATCAGTGGGACCTAATGCTCAAAAGAGCTGCTGTACAAGAAACAACCACAGAGTCAGCACACAGCCTATAGAATGAGGGAACATACTCCCCAACTACGCATCTGAAAAACGTCTAATATCCAGGATTTACCGTAAAGAGCTTAAACAAATAAAATCAGGAAAAAAAAAAAAACTCATAAATAGGCAAGGGACATGAACACACACTAAAAGGAGGTGTACCAGTAACCAATTAGAATAAAAACATGCTCGATCTCACTGATCATCAGAGAAATGCAAATCAGAAACATACTGAGATACCATCTCACACTGGTCAGAATGGCAATTATGACACACAGTCCACAACAACAGAGGCTGGTGGGGGAGATGAGCAAAGAAATGCAGGTCTACTGTAGGGGGAAATGCAAACTAGTTCAGACCCCTTGGAGAGCAGTGTGGACATTTCTCAAAGAACCTAAAAGAGAACTACCACCCAACGCTGCAACCCCACTCCTGAGGATCTACCCGAAGGAAAATCCTTCCATCCAAAACACGCATGCACTCACGTGTTCACGGCAGTACTACTCACAATGGTAAAGACACGGAATCAGCCTTGGTGCCAATCAGCAGTGGATCAGAGAAAGGAAATGTGGTACATACACACCATGGAACACTACACAGCCATAAAAAACAAATCCATGCCCTTACCAGAAACCTGGACAGAGCTGTAGGCCATTATGAACAAAAGGCAAGAACAGAAAACCAAAATTTTCAAAACAGCTACAAAGGTCAGTTGTGAATATTCTCTCCACACAGAAATCATAAGTCTGGAGCTCACAGAGATGCTAGACATTGCGACTTCATTATGATGCTACGTTTACATAGATCAAAATGTCCCTTGTACCCGCTGGTTATACACACATACTCTACTGCAATGAAATTACTATCTCATTTTGGTAACATTCATTGTCACCAGAATGAGATGACATCTGAGTGTGGTTTTGATTGACTTCTCATGAGGATCAGTAAGTTGATTCAGAATATTTTACCTGTGCATCCATCTCAGGTCTTCAGGTCCTTTGCCCAGTCTTACATGTCACATTGAAACAAGTTCACAATAACTTGGCAAACAACGCTAACCACAAGCAAAATGTAAATCAAAACCACACTTAGACACCATCTTATTTTTTGTAACAAAAAAAAGACAAAAGAACATTGAAAGAAAGGCAAATGCTGGTGTGTGTTTCCAGAGAGAGAGAGAAAGAGACACTCTTCTCCACAGTTCGTGAGAAGGTAAACTAGCACACACACTACAGAAACCACTTGGAGGTTCCTCCAAACCTTAAAAGACTCCAACTACCATTTCAACCAGCAATTCTACTACTGGAAATACACTCAAAGCCATTGAAATCAGGACACCAAAGATAGATCTACCCACCCATGTGGATTCCAGCACTGTTCCCAAGAGCCAGTGTAAGCATCAACCTACCTGCTTATCCACAGACAAAGAGAGAAAGAAGCTGCTCCACATGTACACACCGGGATACTCTTCACACAGAAAAGCACAATGAAATCATATCGCGGAGAACCACACGGTTGCACCTGGAGAACATGAGGGTAAATTAAATGAGCGAGGGGGAGAGAAACAAACCTTGAGTCATCTCACACATGCAGAATCTGAGAAACTCTATCTCAAAGACCTGGCGAGCACAATATTGGTTTCCAGGGATTGGGAGAAAAGAGGGGTAATGAGCAGGGATTGTAAAAGGGTATAAAGTTACACATAAATGAGAGGAGGAAAACTCTGTTGTTTTATTCCAGTGCAGGGTGACCAGGGTTAACAGTATCGGCACATCACTTTCAAAGCAGCTTGACAGGAGAATACTGAAGGTTCTCACCATAAAGGAATAAACAATGGGAAAAGGTAACAGAAACACTAAGTACCCTGATTTCATCATTCCACAATGTATGCATGGACCAAAATGCCCCACTCTATCCTCTCATTGTATTGTTCCTTTACTATACACCACATGTGTTGAAAGAAATAGAAATACGCGCTGCTAATATTTATGTGGGACCATGAAGTGCCCCGAGTTTCATCCTCAGCAATCCTGAGACATCCAGGCTATGTCGGATACATTACTCCCTGATTTCAAATTTCAGGGAAAAGCCAGGGACCCACTTCCACACAGAGCAGTAGAACGCAAGAGAGGACCAAGAAGTAAAACCACACACTGAAAACTATCTGATCTAACATAGAATCCACACATGTAAGCAAAAGGAGAAGGACACCCTATTCAATCAATGGTGCTGAAATAAGCAGCTAGCCATGTGCAGAAGAATAACACTGGGCCCCTACCTCACACCAGACACAAAGAGGAACTCAAGATGAATGAAAGATTTAAATGTAAAAACTCAAACTATTAAAATCTTATAAGAAAACTTGTAAAATATCCTTTTCCACATAGGCTTTGGCAAAGCATTTAGATGGCTAAGTCCTGAAAAGCAACGGCAACAAAAACAAAAATTGACAAGTCAGACTTAACACCTGAAAGAGCTGCTGCACAGCAAGAGAGACTACAACAGAGTAAACAGACAGCGTACAGAATGGGAGAACACGTTCCCAAACTGTGCCTCTGACCAACGTCTAACATGCAGAATCTACAAGGCCCTTCAACAAGTCAACCAGAGGAATAAACAGAAAAAGAATATCCCATTAATAAACGGGCCAGGGATGTGAACACACACTCCTCAAAAGTCAATAAGCAACCAGCAAATAGGAAAACATGCTAAAACTCACTCATTACCAGAGAGCTGCCAATCAAAAGCATGACGAGATGCCATCCCACGCGGGTCACAACGGTGAGGACCACGCAGGCAAAGAACACACGCTGGCGAGGCAGTCGAGGAAAGGAAACGCTGGTACACTTTTGCAGGGGATAAACACTAGTACAGACACCGTTGAAAGTAGATCGGGGATTTCTCAAAGAGCTGAAAACAGAACTACCATCTCACCCAGTAAGCCCACTCCTGTGCATCTACCCAAAGGAAAATCAATCCGTCTATCTGAAAGACACAGGCACTCGTATGTTCATGGCAGTGTTATTCACAATGTCAAAGACATGGAATCAACCTAGCCATCAATAGTAGATGAGATGCTGGCACAGTGGCTCACACCTGTAATTCTAGCACTTTGGGAGGCCAAGGCAGGTGGATGGCTTGAGTCCAGAATTCGAGACCAGCCTGAGAAAATGATGAAATCCCATCTCTACAATAATAAAAAAATTAGCTAGATGTGGTGGCGGGCACCTGTGATCCTATCTAATCTAGAGGCTGAGGTGGGAAGATCACCTGAGCCCAGAAGATGGAAACTGCAGGCCACTGTCATAAGTGAACTAAGGCCCAAATAGAAAACCAAACGCCACATGTTCTCACTTGTAAGCGGGAGCTAAACTGTGAATGGACTCAAACATAAAGAAGAGAACAACAGACACCTGGAATGACCACCAGACCAATAAAAAAAAACTAGGGAGGGGGAGCGTGTGCTGAAGACCCACCCTGTGGGCCCTCTGCTCACTGCCTATGTTATGGGGTTGCTGGCACCCCAAGACTCAGCGTCATGCAATCAACAGATGTAACTAACTTGATTATGTATGCTTTAAACTATAATAATGAGAGCAGAAAGCGTTAAAAGAAAAATCCATGGTTAGGGACTGTGGCTCATGCCTCTAATCCCAGCACTTTGGGAGGCCAAGATGGGCAGATCACAAGGTCAAGAGTTCACAAGCACCCTGGCCAATATGGTGAAACCTTATCTCTACTAAAAATACAAAAACTAGCCTGGCGTGGTGGCGGGTGCCTGTAGTCCCAGCTACTTAGGAGGCTGAGGCAAGAGAATCGCTTGAACCCGGGAGGCACAGGTTGCCGTGAGCCAAGATCGCACCACTGCACTCCAGCCTGGGCCACCGAGCAAGACTCTGTCTCAAAAAAAAAAAAAAAAAAAAAAGAAAAGAAAAAGAAAAATCCAAGGTTAGAAGCAAAGAAAATAATAAGTGAAAATAGCATCTGCAGTTATCCAAACAATCCACGACTGTCACAAACACAGAACGAGGACCTAAGGGACAGAAAGAGGTAGCCAGATACTCAACCCAACATGACATGTAGGGAACACATTTTTCAAAACCCCAAACAGACACAGTGGCAAAGGGAGAGTCTGGTTCAATCAATGATTTTATCTACAGGCAAAACACTGAAATAGGACCCCTACATTTCACAATACACTAAATCAACACAAAATGAATTAAAGACCTAAACTCAATCTTGAAACTGTAAAAGTCCTATAAGAAAACGTAGAGTGGGCATATATTTTAGGAAACCTGTGTCTTTGCACACATGCTGCAAAAGGTAAAAAAGTCTCATAACATTTAAAAAAAAAAAAAAGTGGCCGGGCGAGGTGGCTCAGGCCTGTAATCCCAGTACTTTTGGAGGCCAAGGCAAGGCGGATCACCTGAGGTCAGGAGTTTGAGACCAGCCTGGCCAATATGGTGAAACCCCGTCTCTACTAAAAGTACAAAAATTAGCCAGGCATGGTAGCAGCCGCCTAGAATCCCAGATACTTGGGAAGCTGAGGCAGAAGAATCGCTTGAACCCAGGAGGCAGAGGTTGCAGTGAGCCGAGATCGTGCCATTGCACTCCAGCCTGAGAGACAAGAGCACAACTTCATCTCAGAAAAAAAAAGGCTGGGAGCAGTGGCTCATGCCTGTAATCCCAGCACTTTGGGAGGCCAAAGCAGGCGGATCACGAGGACAGGAGATCGAGACCATCCTGGCTAACATGGTGAAACTCTGTCTCTACTAAAAATACAAAAAAAAAAAAAAAAAAATGGTAGGGAATCTACACCCACAGACAATGCAAGGCTTGGCTGTGTGTGTGCGTGTTTGTGTGTGTTTTGTATAAGTAGGGTGTTGAACACAAAAATCACTGCTAACATATGAAACTATAACTATGAGAGATTAGGGATACTTTACAACTTCTACAGAGAAAGGAAAACAATGAAACAAACAAAAAAAAGGCATCCTAAAGACTGGGAGAATACACAAATATAAACTCAAAAATATAAACCCTAAACACAAGACCCAAAAGCATAAAACTGCTACAGGAAAACACAGAGTGAGCTTAAGTTTTGGAAAACCTGAATCTAACCTGGCAGGTTGTAAAAGAAAACAATAGGAAAAAATAAAAACAGAAAAAAAACCACTTCCAATAATAGAAGTCAGAAATTCTAGTTTTTTGTTATTGACCTTACCTTACAAAAATAATCACTGCTGACTGGGGACTGTGGCTCACACCTGTAATTCCAGCATCTTGGGAGGCCAAGGTGGGTAGATCACTTGAGGTCAGGAGCATGGTGAAACTGTGTCTCCACCAAAAATACAAAAATTAGCCAGGAGTGGTGGCGCACACCTGTAGTCCCAGCTACTCAGGAAGCTGAGACAAAGAATCGCTTGAACCCAGAAGGTGGAGGTTGCAGTGAGCCAAGACTGTGCCACCCCACTCCAGCCTGGGCAACAGAGCAAAACTCCCCCCCAAAAAAGGAAAAATAAAAATAAAAAATTACCACTAACTAAAATAATAATCAAGAAATAAAGACACAAAAAACCTGAAGAAATTCTGCACAGTAAAGAAAACAACGCACCAACCAACACTCAGAAGACATTCTTCAAACAGAAAGGACATTACAATAAATCCTGCATCTAAAAGCAGCTGTTATCTGACATTTGGAAGCAACTAACACCCTACTGAGAAACAAAACACCCAAAACCAAGTAACCCAGCCAAAACTGGGCAACAAACCTGAACAGACATTACTGAAGAGACAATATGCAATTCACTAACAGGTTAAAAAAAAAAAAAAGAAAGATGGTTCTCAACATTGAAAATCACACTCAGATACAAACTCACTCTAATTCAGACAAAAAAAAGAAACCAATTATTTCAAACAAATACCCCAGGGGGAGCTGCATACACAGATACTCTTATACACTGTTGGGAGAAATCACTGTTACCATAGGCACTACAAAACCTCTCGGAGCTTCCCAAACAATCACAAAGCTAGCTACCGTTTCATCTAGCAATTCCAACAGCGTGTATGTGCATGCATGGTGAAACTATGTCTCTACTAAAAATATAAAATACTTAGGGACAGTGAAATTACTATATGGAAGCCATAGCTGCCTTCCCAGGTTGAAGGAAGCACTACTCACAATAGCCAAGATAAGCAATCAACCTACCCATCCATCAACTGACGAAGAGATGAAGTAGCATCGGCATACAGACACAATGAAATGCGCCCCATGAACAAAAACTGATGACATAACATTATTTGCGGCAACACGGATGGACCTGGAAGACATTATATCCAATGGAATCAGCCATGCAGAGAAAGACAAACACTGCATCATCTCACCCAAGTGGAAGCTAAAAAAGAATTATCTAAGTGAAATGAAGGTACAGTGGTGGTTATCAGAGGCTGTGGGGAGGAGAGGGCATGGGCTGGCAATGGTAATGGGTACCAAGTTGCACTTCCAGGGCAGGAACCAATGCTGGTGATCTACTCCACAGGGGGGTGACTACAAGTAACAATATGGTAGCCTGTTTTTCAATAGAGCTAGAAAGGAGCAGAACACTGAAGGTTCACACTACAAACAAATGAAAATTAGACATGGGAATAGACATGCAAAACATGCAGCTCTCATCATTCCTCAAGGATATACATGTAGGAAAATAACCTGCTGTACTCCCTAATTTTGGACATGTATTACAAACTTAATTTTAAAACTATAAATGAACAATGCTAAAATTCATAGAACCATGGAAGACCCTGAAAATCCAAAAGCAATTCCCAGAAATAGGAACTCATTTGAAGGCTTCACCCTCCTCGATGTCAAATTACACTGAAGAGCTATACTTATTCAAGCTCAAGGAACTGGCATAAAAAGAGAAACATACGCCATTGGACAGTATTAGGCATCCAAGCAACAAAAATACATGTACTTATAGTCAACAGATCTCTAAAAAGAACCCCGAATAAAATGGGAAATGACTAGTTCATTCTGTCAATGGCTTTGAGGAAATGGGAAATCCACACACAAAAGAATTAAATAAAACCTTGTTTTCCATGACACACAGAAATCCATGCAAAATCACTTCCACAAACAAACACAAGACCTGCAAGCTTAAAATTTCTTTGAGAAAACTGAAGGTGAGCATTAGCTTAGCAAAACCTGAACCTATCATCACGGGTGGCTAAGAGAAAGGAAGATTAAGAAAATCAAAAAAATATACTCACTGCCAAGGGAAAGAAACAGAAATTAGTATTTCTCTTGAGTAAACACAAAACCACTGCCAACAAAAGAAACATGTAACAGACCAAAAATGAAGAGCTTCTTCACTGGAATAGAAAGAAAAAAAAAACAAGTGAAACAGCAGGCATAGTACACACTGGAAGAAACTGGTAAGTAATTACATATCAGAGGGAGGTTTGTATTGAACATTTACCAGAAACTAACACTACTATCAATGAAAACACACACAACCAATGAAAATTGGGCAAGGAACCTGAGTAACACAGCAAAAACTCGGCAGGAAACCTGTGTAGTCACTTTGGATAAGCACACATGAAATGAGTTAACAGGTACAAGAGCCGGGTGCAGGGGCTCACGCCTGGATTCCAAGTACATTGAGAGGCTGAGTAAGGCAGATCACCTGAAGTCAGGGATTCGAGACTAGCCTGGCCAACGTAGTGACACCCCATCTCTACTAAAAATACAAAAATTACCCGGGTATGGGGGCACACACCTCTACTCCCAGCTACTCAGGAGGCTGAGGAGGGAGAATCACCTGAACACAGGAGATGGAGGTTGCAGTGAGCTGAGATGGCACCATTGCACTTCAGCTTGGGCAACAAGAGAGAAACTGTCTCCACAAAACAAAAACAAAAAAACAGGTAAAAGAATGGGTTTCTCAACATCACTGTTTGAGATCAACTCATTTCAAACATGTAAATGAAAACCACACTCAGGCACCATCTCAATCCAACTGATATGAATATTGCCAAAAAGAAAGACTGTGTTTGAAATAAGGCAAAGGCTGGTGAGAAGGCAAAGAAAGGGATAATCTTACACGCTACTGGGTGGAACTTTAATTAGGATGTGATCTAGGAAAAACACTGGAAGGTCCCTGAACAAATTAAACATGCGCCTAACATGTAATGTCATCATCCCACCCATGGTTATCCATGGAAAGCAAATGAAATTCATATGCTGGAGACAAAGCTTCCTTCTCTTCTTTCTTGACATGCTACTGACATAGCCAAAGGATGGAATCAACCTTCCTGTCCATCCACAGATGAAGGGATGAAGAATCTCCAGGACAAAGGCACAATGGAATACTTTTCAGCCATCAAAATTCAGGGCATTTTCTCTTTCCCGCAACACGGCTGCACCTGCAAGATATGTTCAATCAAATCAGAAAGGCAGAGAAAAGAGAAGGATCAACCCTGCACGTTCTCACTCATGTGGGAGCTGAAAAATTTTACTCACCGAAGGTGGAAATACAGTAGTGGTCACCACAGGCTGGGTAGAGGAGAGGACACAGGCAAGGATTGGCAATAGGTATGCAGAGAGTTAAAGGAGAAGAATACATTCTGGTATTCTACTCCACAGCAGGGAGACTGTGTGTAACAATATGGTTGTGTCTTTCTCAAAATAGCTACCAAGGAGGAGATACCGATGTTCACACCTCCAAGATATAAGACCTCTACATGGTCACAGGCACAAGAAACTTCTTGATTCTATCCTTATGCAAGATATACAAGTATCAAAATGTCCCATTCACTGCTAATTCTGGACATGTGGTATGAACCACACGTTTTACAAAACGTTAACTATACACAGCTAAAAATTCACATGGAACCACCAAAGACCCTGAATATGCAAAGCAATCCTAGGAAATACAAACTAGTTTGGAGGCCTCACACTCTTCATCTTCAAATTACAGGTAAAAACTCTACTTATCCAAAGACTACGGCAGTGGCATAAAAAGAAACCATGCACCTATGGACATAACAGTACCTAAACGTATGCCTGTATGCAGTCAACACATTTTTCTCAAAAGAACGCCTACAAGATGCAATGAGGTTGGGTGCTGTGGCTCACAAATTAAAACCTAAACACGTGACCCCAAAGCATCAAATGTCTACAGGAAAACAGAGTGAGCTTAAGTTTCAAAAAACCTAAATCAATGTTAAATAGTGAGAAAAACAACAGAAGGAAAACACTTCCAATAATAGAAGTCAAAAATTCTTGTTTTTATTATTGACTATATCTTACAAGAATAATTACTGTGAACTAAAATAATAATCAACCAGTAAAAAAAAAAAAAAACCTGAAGAAATACTGCACAGTAAAGAAAACAATGCACCAACCAACACTCAGAAGGCATTCTTCAGATAGAAAGGACATTACAAGGAATCAAGTATCTGAAAGGGATTATCTGACATTCAGAAGAAACTAACACGCCACTGAGGAACAAAACAAAACCAAGGAACCCAGCCAAAACTGGACAACAAACCTGAACAGACATCACTGAAAAGACAATGTGCAATTCACTAACATATAAAAAAGGTGGTTCTCAACATTACTAGTCATCTCTAAACTGTAACTGAAAATCACACTCAGGTACAGACTCACTCTAATTTGAAAAAAAGAAACCAATTATTTCAAACAAATTCCCCAGAGGGAGGTGCACACAAAGATACTCTCATGCACTATTGGGAGAAATCACTGTTACTATAGGCACTACGAAAACCTCTTAGAGCTTCCCAAACAACCAAAAAGAAAACTACCATTTCATCTGGCAATTCCAGCAGTGGGTATATACTGACGGACAGTGAAATCACTGCATGGAAGGAAGCCATAGCTGCCTTCCCAGGTTGACCGAAGCACTACACACAATAGCCAAGATAAGCAATCAACCTACCTGTCCATCAACTGATGAAGGGATGAAGGAACTTCAGCATACAGACACAACAAAATACACCCTATCAACAAACATTGATGACATAACATCCTTTGTGGCAACACGGATAAACCTGGAAGACATTATATTTAGTGGAATCAGCCAGGCAGAGAAAGACAAACACTGCATCATCTCACCCATGAGGAGACTGAAAAAGAATTATCTAATTGAAAGTGAAAGTACAATAGTGGTTATCAGAGGCTGGGGGGAGGAGAGGGCATGGGCTGGCATTGGTAATAGGTACCAAGTTGCACTTCCAGGGGAGGAATTAATGCTGGTGATCTACTCCACAGGAGGGTGACTACAAGTAACAATACGGTAGGATCTCTTTCAATAGAGCTAGAAAGGAGAGGAACACTGAAGGTTCACACAACAAATAAATAAAAACTAGACATGGGAATAGATATGCAAAACACCCTGACTTCATCATTCCTCAAAGTACGCAAGTAAAAAAAATCCCACTGTACCCCCTAATTTTGGACATGTATGACAAACCCAATTTTAAAACTGTAAATGAACAATGGCAAAATTCACAGAGAACCATGGAAGACCCGGAAAATCCAAAGCACTTCCCAGAAATAGAAACTCACTTGAATGCCTCATGCTCCCCAATGTCAAACGACATCGAAAAGCTATACTTACTGAGGCAGCAAGGAACTGGCATAAAAATAAGAAACATATGCCACTGGAAAATATCAGGCAGCCAACAGACAAATCTGAATGTACTTACAGTCAATAGATTTCTCAAAAGGCTGGGCATGGTGGCTCACGCCTGTAATCCCAACATTTTGGGAAGCCACAGCAGGCTGACCACTTGAGGTCAGGAGTTTGAGACCAGTCTGGCCAACATGGTGAAGCCCCGTCTCTAATAAAATAAAAATACAAAAATTAGCCAGCATGGTGGTGTGTGCCTATCATCCTAGCTACTCAGGGGCTAAGGCGGGAGAATTGCTTGGATCCTGGGGATGGAGGTTGCAGTGAGCTGAGATCACACCACTTCCACTTCACTCTAGCCTGGGCAAAAGAGCAAAACTCCATCTCAAAAAAAAAAAAAAAAAAAGAATCCCAGACAAATAAACTGGGAAATAGCTAGTCTATTCTGTAAATGATTTTGAAAAAACTGGAAACTCACAAAACATGGAAACCTCAAGTTTATCCTTTATCCTTATGTAAGGCACACTACTACCGCAATGTCCCCATTGTACCCCTAATTCTGGACATGCAGTATGAACCAAACTTGTCATGAAATGTAACTACGCACAACTAAAAATTCACATGGAACTACCATAGACTCCAAATATGCAAAGCAATCCTAGGAAATACAACCTCGTTTGGAGGCCTCACACTGTTCAATTTCAAATTACATGGAAAAGATCTACTCATCCAAAGACTATGGTAAAGACGTAACAGTGAAACCATGCGGACATAACAGAACCTAAACGTATGCCTGTATGGAGTCAACACGTTTTTCAAAAGAATGCCTGCAAGACGCAATGAGGAGTGGGATGTCTGTTCAATTAATGAATCTGAAAATACAGGATATTCACATGAAAAAGGACGAAATAGGACCCTTATGTTACACAATACACAAATACCAACTCGAAATAAATGAAAACCTAAACACAAGACCCAAAAGCATAAAACTTCTACAGGAAAACACAGAGTGAGTGGAAGTTCAGGGCAACTTAATCTATGGTCATAGGTTGCAAAAACAAAAAGTAGTTAGGAAATATATGGAAAATACACTCAAAATCAATGAAATGCATCAAAATTGTGATTTTCTTTCTGGCCTGACCCAAAATCGTTGCTAACAAAAGGAAAACTCAACATGTGAAAAAGAAAACTTAAGAACTACGGCATGGTAAAGGAAGCAATGAACCAATCAACAATGAGAAGGCATTCTTCATATAGGGAGGGCATGATGAGGAATCATTTATCTGAAAGAGATTGTTACATGGTATGCACGAGAAACTAATGCTACTAAGAAGTGAAACATGCAAAACCAAGTAACCCAGCCAAAGCTGGACAATGTACCTGAAGAGACATGTCTCAAAAGTCCCAGCTACTGGATAAGCTGAGGTGGGAGAATCACCTGAGCCACAGGAGGTCATGGATGCAGTGAGCCAAGATCGCACCACTGAACTCCAGCTTGAGCAACCAGAGCCAGACACTATCTCTAAATAAATAAATAAATAAATAAGTAAAATAAAAGAGAAGAAATAACTATGCAGTAAAAGACAAACCACATCGACTCACCCAGGAGCAACCTAAAAAACTTTCTCTCTCAGAACTAGTAAGCATAACTGTTTTACCACAGTTTAGGGTTCAAAGGTGGGGCACAGTCAGGGATTGGAAATGGGTACAAAGTTACATATGCCATGAAAGGAATGAAACCTGTAGTTCTATTCCACAGCAGCAGAGTCACTAGGTTTAACATTATTAGAGTGTAGTTTTCGAGAAAACTAGAAAAGAGGATTCTGAATGTCTTCACCTCAAAGGAATAATAACTCTGTGAGGCAAGAGAGATGTTAAACACCCTGATTTCATCATTACACAATGTACGCACGGACCAAAGTGTCTCATTCTACTCTCTGGTAGTACACTTTTACCATAGGGTAAATTTTTGTAAAGAAATTTAAGGAAACAGGCTCAGCATGGTGGCTCACGCCTGCAATCTCAGCACTTTTGGAGGCTGAGGCAGCCACATAGCTTGAGGCCAAGAGTTCGAGACCAGCCTGGCCAACATGGTAAAACCCCATCTCTACTAAATATATAAAAATTAGCTGGGCGTCTTGGCACACGCCTGTAATCCCAGGTACTTGGGAGGCTGAGGCAGGAGAATCACTTGAACCCGGGAGGTGGAGGTTGCAGTGAGCCAAGATCACGCCACTGCATTCTAGTCTGGGCAACAAAGCGAAACACTGTCTCATAAAATAAAAAAATAAAAATAAATTAAAAAAAAAAAAGATGATGATGTTCAAGTGACCAACCGACATGAAAAAATACACAATGTCACTAATCATCAGTGAAATGCAACTCCCAAACACAATGAGATACCATCTCACGCTGGTCAGAATGGGCATTTTTCCAAAGTCAAAACAACATGCTGGGAGGCAGCAAAGGAAAGGGAACGCTGCTACACTCTTGGTCAACGTGAAAACTAGTTCACACCGTAGAAACCAGTTTAGAGATTCTCAAAAAACTTAAAACAGAACTACCATCAAACCCAGCAATTCCACTACACTTGGTATCTACCCAAAAAACAATAAATCCTTCTTCAAAAAGACACATGTTCTTCTGCATTCATTGCCGTGCCGTTCACAAGAACAAAGACGTGGAAGCATCCTAGGTGACCAGCAACAGCAGATTTGACATTTTTTTTTTTTAATGTGGTGCATACACACCATAAAATACTACGCAGCCATAAAAAGAACACACAATCATATCCTAAGCAGCATGGATAGACATGGGGATTATTATGTTCAGCAAACCAACGCAAGAACAGAAAACCAAATACTCCATGTTCTCACTTATGAGTGGGAGCTAAACAGTGAATACATTCAAACATAAAGATGGAAACAATAGACACTGGGGACTATCAGATGAAAAAATGAGGCAGAAAGGGGGTGCAGGCGGAAGAACCACCTCATTGGCACTTTGTTCACTGCCTGGTGACGGGGTCAGAGGCCACAAGCCTCCATGTCATCAAATGTTCACATGTAACTAACCTGCAATTTAATCAAAATAAGTCGATTATATGCATATTTTAAAACAGGGTTGCCCCAGCCACAGTGGCTCCTGCCTGTAATCATGGCACTTTGGAAGGCTGAGGCAGGCAGATCACTTGAGCCCGGGAGCTCGAGAGAAGTATGGGCAATATGGCAAAATCTACCTCTACAAAAAGTACAAAAAAATTAGTGGGGCATGGTGGTGCGCACCTATAGTCCCAGCTACTTGGGAAGTTGATGAGGGAAGACTTCAGCCCCAGAGGTCAAGGCTGCAATAAGCCAAGATTGCAGTGCTGAACTCCAGCCTGGGTGACAGAGCGATAACCTGTCTCAAACAAACAAACAAACAAAAGGATTAGGATATATTGCAGACAGATAGGTAGATACATGGATGATAGATAAAACAAAACCTACAGTCATCCAAGCAATCACTGACTGGCATAAACATAGAAAGACAACCGAATGGACAAAATGAGGGAGCCAAGTAATCAACCCAAAATTATATTTAGGGCAGACATTTTTCAAAAGCACACCAAAGGCACAACAGTTGAGAAAACTGGGTAGTCATGTGCACGAGACTGAACTAGCACCCCTATGTTGCCCAATACACAAAAATCTATGAAAAATAAAACAGTTAAATTCAATCCTGAAAGCAAAACACTCCAAGGAGAAAACATGGGATAAGCATATATTTGGGGGAAACTTGACCCTGTGCACACAGGTTGCAAAAAGAAAAAAGAAAAAGAGAAGGAAAAATGAGGGGATAAATACTTGTAGACAATAAAATGGCCTAACAATCTCTTTTTCTGGATGGGATACTGAAATCACTGCCAACAAATGCAAATATAAACAAGAGAGACTAAGTACAACTTTAGAGCCTCTGCACAGGAGAGAACAAATGAACCCAAAGAGAAAGTATCCTAGGCATTCTAGACCAGGCATGGTGGCTCACAAGGTCAGGAGTTCGAGGCCAGCCTGGCCAACACAGTGAAACCCTGTCTCTAGTAAAAATACAAAAATTAGCTGGGCATGGTTGTGCATGCCTGTAATCCCAGCTACTCAACAGGCTGAGGCCAGATAATTGCTTGAACCCGGGAGGCAGAGGTGGCAGTGAGCTGAGATCACGCCACTGCACTCTAGCCTAGCAACAGAGGGAGACTCTGTCTCAAAAAAAAAAAAAAAAGTGGGCAGGCGCAGTGGCTCACACCTGTAATCCCAGCACTTCTGGAGGCCGAGGTGGGCGAATCACAAGGTCAGGAGATCTAGACCATCCTGCCCAACATGATGAAACCCCGTCTCTACTAAAATACAAAAAAAAAAAAAAAAAAAATTAGCCAGTCATGGTGGTGCACGCCTGTAGTCCCAGTTACTCAGGAGGCTGAGGCAGGGGAATCGCTCGAACCCCAGAGATGGAGGTTGCAGTGAGCCAAGATCACGCCACTGCACTCCAGCCTGACGACAGAGCAACAATCTGTCCAAAAAAAAAAAAAAAAAGGAAAAAAAAGCGTAAATACACAATGCTAATATTAACATGGAACCACAAACAGCCCTGAACATCTAAGGAATCCTGAGAAATACAAACTAAGTTGGAAGACTCACAATTACTGACATCAAATTGCATTGCAAAGCTGTAGGTAGCCAATATTCCAATCTACATGGTCCTGTGATGTGCCACTGTGCTCCAGCTTGGGTGAGAGTGACCTGTCTCAAAAAAGAAAAAGATTGTGAGAAAATAGGAGGGAACCATAGAAGTGATAACTGGTTGTTATCAAACATGTACACAGAAAAAAATATATCCAATAGCATTAAAAAATACATATCCAAACTAACACTGGGCAAAAAACCTGAATAGACATCACTGCAAAAATGACATAAAATGCACAAACATGTAAGAGAAAAGGTCCTCAACATTATTATTCATCAGAAAAGAATGTACTCCAAAACCACATTCAGATACCATCCCACACCTACTGGAATACATGTTACTGAAAATATCTTAAGAATGCTGGTGTGGATTTGGATAAAGGGGAAATCTCATACACTATTGCTGTAAAGATAAATTAGGATATACACTATGGAAAAAAGTTGTAGGCCAAGCGCGGTGGCCCACGCCTGTAATCCCAGCACTTTGGGAGGCTGAGGCAGGCAGACCACCAGGTCAGGAGATCAAGAGCATCCTCGTTAACACAGTGATACCCCGTCTCTACTAAAATACAAAAAATTAGCCAAGCGTGGTGGCATGCACCCGTAGTTCCAGCTACCGGGAGGCTGAGGCAGGAGAATCGCTTCAACCCAGGAGGCAGCCTTTGCAGTGAGATGAGATCGCGCCACTGTACTCCAGCCTGGATGACAGAGTGAGACTGTCTCAAAAAAAAAAAAGAAAAGAAAAGAAAAAAAGTGGTAGATTCCTCAAAAAACTGAAAATGCAACTACCGTATGACCCAGCAATCCCACTACTGGGTATACCTCCAAAGCAAACGAAAACAGTATCAGAGATCACAAAGCCTCAATGGGGATAGGAGATTTTTTCATTAAATGGTTTCAAGAAAACTGATGTTTCTATGAAAAAGAAGCAAATAGGGCCCTTCTGGTATACAATACACAAAAATCAACTCGAAATGGACTGAAGACCTGAACACAAGACCTGAAATTATACATTATCATCAAACGTCTGTAAGAAAAAAGGGGGTGGGGGACCTGGTGGAGCACTCAGTTTTGGGGCAACCTGCATCTAGGCTCACAGTTTGGAAACTGGAAAAGAAAAAACGGGAAAAAAAAAGCAGAGGGGTAAAACCTCGTCAAGAATGGAATGGCTTGTGAATATATTTATTTTTTAAATTGGGAAAGCGAATCACAGGTAACAAAAGCAAAAACAACCATGTGGGGCTACATCCAACTGGAAAGCTTCTGTACAGAAAGAAAACAGTGAACCAAATGAAAACCAATCCTACAAATGGGGAGAAAGTTTGGGGGAAGCATGTATCTCCTAAGGGACTGTTACAAAAAATACGCAATACCTTCACAGTGCCCAACAGCAATAATAACAACAAGATCATCAACCCCAAACTGGGCAGGGACCCAGCACAGACATTTCTGCACAGGAGACATAACACTGAGCAGCATGGACAGAACCAGGTCCTCAGCATCACCGTCATCATGGGCAAATCCCCGTCAGGCTCGCACCCGGGTGTCCGTTCCCCCGGTCAGGTGGTCGTGTCCGGATGGACAGGAGGGGACACAGGCTTCTTTGGGGGCGGGGGATTGGTGATGTGTCCCGATGGCGGGAAGGCAAATTTAAAAATTCATCAAATCCTGGAGGCCGCTGGGATCTTTTTTCCTCCGTCTGAGGCCTGGCCAGGAGGCAGCCAAACACCCAGGCCTGGTCCCAACTCCCACCTGGGCCGGGCTTCCCCTTCCTCCTGGGGCTTTCCTCTCTCCCCATCTATATGGGACAGGTTCCCTCAGAAAAAGTCCTCAAACCCCAAAAATACCACAGTCCGCTACACTTGCCACCCTCAAAAGTCCTCAGGGAACAAAATTAATGGCAAAATAAATACTAAAATACTATGAGAGAAAGAGGAAAACTAGTGAGAAGGTGAGCATAAAGAGAAAGTTCCAGGAAACAAGCTTCTGTAGTCACTGTGTAGAAAAAAGTGCCCTGGAAACGCTGAGCGCACGCAGCTCCCACCTAAGCAGTCAGGGCCACAGACAGCAGCAGTTTCCTCCCCGAGACGAGTCTCCAAGTCATCCCCACGCCGCCGCAGTGCGCCCTCAAGCGGGTCCGGAAGGAACGGGAGCCATTCTCCATCTTTCCATTATGGACGCCATACCACGCACGCCACGAAGCCTCTGCGGTGAGAACACGCATGCGCACCATGTGGCGCAGAAAAGGCAGTTTCAGCGCCCCCTGCCAGTCACAGTGCACAGTGCAGGATGATCCACCTCATGGTCCGCATCAGCCCAGTCTGTTTAGCAAGGGTAAGGGCGTGTTGTTCGACACCAGGGAGCAGGAACTCCCCAATCTATGTATGTGGACCTCCCCCCGTGAAGTTCTTATTTTCTTTTTGTTTGGGCAGGGTCTCACTCCGTGGCCCAGGATGAAGTGCACTGGTGCAATCACGGTTCACTGCAGCCTCAACCTCCTGGGTGGGAGGTTGTAAGGTGGGAGGGCAGGCAGGGCTGGGGCTGCTGAGAGGCTGGGAGGAGGGGGCTGTCAGGGAGGGAAAGGGGGATGGGGCCGGCAGAGAGGGCACTTAGTCCCATCACCGTCGTCGCCCTAACAGGGCTGGTCAGAGAATGGCTGTGGGGCTCAGTGCAGGAAGCAAATATGGAGCCCTTTGTTCAAAAATGATTAAGGATTTTTTTTTTTCTTCTTTTAGACGGAGTCTCACTCTGTCTCCCAGGCTGGAGTGCAATGGCGTGATCTCAGCTCACTGCAAGCTCCACCTCCTGGGTTCAATGGATTCTCCTGCCTCAGCCTCCTGAGTAGCTGAGACCACAGGCAAATGCCACCACACCCAGCTAATTTTTGTATTTTTAGTAGAGACGGAGTTTCACCATGTTGGCCAGGCTGGTCTCGAACTCCTGACCTCAAGTGATCCACCCACCTTGGCCTCCCAAAATGCTGGGATTACAGGCGTGAGCCACCATGCCTGACCAAAAATGATTGAGGATTTTAAGGCAGCCCCCACAGAGCATTAAACAAGTCCCTAGAGCTGGCCCTGTCCCTGAAGGCTCCAGGCCCATCTGTCTTGGGAATGCACAGATTCCAGGGGCCCAAACCCACCCTTCACCACTCTCTTCCCTTCCCAGCACCACAGGGGCCCTCCTGGCCCCTGGGACCTCCCAAGGAGCAGGCTCTCTGTCCAGGATGGAGATGGGGACCCTCCTCACTGCCCTGTGCCCCTCATGGGCTGGACACGCCCACCACCCAGGAAGGAAGGCGTAAAGGGCTGGGCACCGCCCTTGTGGAACCAGAGGCTTGGCGGCCCTAGATGGTTCTGGCTGAACCCGCCTTCAGAGGGCTGAGATGAGCCGGCCGGCCGCAGTTACTCAGCTGACGCCCCCTCCCTGCAGGGCCTGGGGTAAGGAGCTTCCCAGACTGCCCACCTAGCCCCTACCGCACTTCCATCGTCTCCAGACATGTGCAGCAAGGGAAGAAACAGGAAGCAGGAGCTCTCCCAGCCGACCCCCTAGCACCCTTCCCCGGAGCCTCACCTACAGGAGGACGGACACCTCAGACCCTCCCCTGCACCCAGTGCTGTAGGGAGAAACCT
>NW_022167437.1:0-1270 GCF_008728515.1 Papio anubis | reverse complement strand
AAAGAAAGAAAGAAAGAAAGAAAGAAAGAAAGAAAGAAAGAAAGAAAGAAGGAAAGAAAGAAAGAAGGGCTGGGCGTGGTGGCTCACGCCTGTAATCCCAGCATTTTGGGAGGCCGATGCAGGTGGATCACAAGGTTAAGAGATCAAGACAATCCTGGCCAACATGGTAAAACCCCATCTCTAATAAAAATACTAAAATTAGCTGGGTGTGGTGATGCTTGCCTGTAGTCCCAGCTATTCGGGAAACTGAGGCAGGAGAATCGCTTAAATCCTGGAGGCAGAGGTTGCAGTGTGCCAAGATCATGCCACTGCACTCCAGCCTGGTGACAGAGCAAGACTCCATCTCAAAAAAAAGAAAGAAAGAAAAGAAAAGAAAGAAAGAAAGAAAGAAAGAAAGAAAGAAAGAAAGAAAGAAAGAAAGAAAGAAAGAAAGAGAAAGAAAGAAAGAAAGAGAGAAAGAAAGAAAGAAAAAGAAAGAGAGAAAAAAGAGACAAAGAAAGAATGATGAATTTGTTCACTGGGAAACAGGCATATCATGTCATTATTTTATTTTATTTTTTTTTATTTTATGAGACAAGGTCTCCCTCTGTCACCCAGGCTGGAGTGCAGTGGTGCAATCATGGCTCACTGTAGCCTCGACCTCCTGGGCTCAAGCCATCCTCCCACCTCAGCCTCCAAAGTAGCTGAGACCACAGGCACTCACCACCACGCCTGCCTAATTTTTAATTTTTTGGGGTGCAGACGGGGTCTTGCTCTATGTTGCCCAGACTGGTTTCAAACTCCCGGCCTTAAGCAATCCTCCTGCTTTGGTTTACCAAAGTGCTGGGATTACAGGCGTGAACCACCACAATTGGCTGACTCTTAAAAAAAAAATTGATAAGTATCTGGCAGAATCTTACAACGAGAAGATACTGTATTCAGTGCCAGGGTTGGGGCAGTGCAGAGGTGAAAGTGGTATATTGAGGATCGGATGCAGAATTTCGGAGTGGTTCACAGTTTAGTATAGCCCAGCACACTGGGGGTGTTGCAAACGAAGTCAATCCGGCCCCCGGCACGTTACTGTCAATAAAGTTTTATTGAAACACGGTCACACACATTCTTGTGCACACTGTCTGTGGCTGCTTTCCTGCCACAAAGGGCAGGGCTACATCCTTGCATGGCAGACTGTGTGGCCCACAAAACTGAAAATATTGACTATCTGGCTATTCACATAAAAGATTTGCCCACCTCTGGTCTAACTGGTGTTTCAGGAATGCTTTGTAGTGACTCA
>NW_022167436.1:0-1271 GCF_008728515.1 Papio anubis | reverse complement strand
AAAAAAAAAAAAAAAAAAAAAAAAAAAAAAAAAAAAAGAAAGTTTGGTTTCGGGCCAGGCGTGGTGGCTCACGCCTGAGATCCCAGCACGTTGGGAGGCTGAGGCAAGAGGATTGCTTGAACTCAGGACTTTGAGGATGTAATGAGCTATGACTGCACCACTGCACTCCAGCCTGGGTGACAGAGCAAAACCCTGTCTCAAAAGAAAAACCAAGGCTGGGCATGGTAGCTTATGCCTGTAATCCCAGCTACTCGGGAGGCTGAGACAGGAGAATTGCTTAAACCCGGGAGGCAGAGGTTGCAGTGAGCCGAGATCGTGCCACTGCACTGCAGCCTGGCCCACAGAGTGAGACTCTTTCTCAAATTATTTATTATTTGAGATTAAAATTATTTATTAATAAATTAATAAATAAAAAAATAAAAATCTAATAAAGAAAAACAAAATCAATAAACAAAGACAGCGGTTTCAGCTGTGCCCTCTGAAATTCAATGTCTCTTACTAACTTTTCTAAACCTAAGTGTCTCCATCCATAGTGGGGGGATACCAAGGCCATGGTCACACCCTGATGTGACTGTCTCATGAGGAAATGATGGGAATTCCTTTATGACTCTGCAGCGGTCCCTCCGGGTCTGCTGGGAGGGTGTCCTGGCTTATTCCCAGCCCTACATCCTGTAGATTCTCACACCCAGGGCCTCCTTCGGCCTCTTCCCAGGGGAGTCTCAGAGCAGGAGCCTCTCTCCCTTGCCCAGTGAAAGTCATTCTCCCCTCTCCCATCCCCCTCACCCGTGGCCACAATCCTGAGACTTTCCCCCCGGAGGCACACTTCTCCTCGCTGCCCTGCTGCTCCCACGGAAACCCTGCCCTGCTTCTCACGCTGACATCTGTTCTCTAATCACAGAGGATCCTGTCATTAAAAGATTTCTGGCCTGGGACAAAGATCTGAGGGTGTCGGACAAGGTAAGGTTGTTCTCCATGTAACTGTGCTCCTGTTCTAATGCACGGCCCGGGGGAGGGCACCACTTCCAAACCCACAGTTCTCCCTCCACCACCTCCCACCAGATACTCCTACAGTCTTTATGTGTGTGTGTGTGTGTGTGTGTGTGTGTGAGAGAGAGAGAGAGAGAGAGAGAGAGAGAGACAGAGTCTTGCTCTGTTTCCCAGGCTGGAGGGCAGTGTCTTGATCTTGACTCACTGTAGCCGACGGCTCCTGAGTTCAAGCGATTCTCCTGCCTCAGCCTCCAAGCAGCTGGGATTACAGACGTGAACCACCA
>NW_022167435.1:0-1271 GCF_008728515.1 Papio anubis | reverse complement strand
GGCACATACTCTAAAATCAAATGCACAATTGAACATGAAACAATCCTTAGCAAATTCAAAGAAACCAAAATCATATTGTATTAGCCCATTCTCACGCTGCTAATAAAGACATACCCAAGACTGGGTAATTTATACAGAATAAAAGGTTTAATGGTCCACATGGCTGGGGCGGCCTCACAATCATGGTGGAAGGCAAGGAGGAGTAAGTCACGTCTTACATGGATGGTAGCAGGCAAAAAGAGAGCTTGTGCAGAGAAACTCCCCCTTATAAAACCATCAGATCTCATGATGCTTACTCATTATCATGAGAACAGCACAGGAAGGACAAGCTCCCATGATTCAATTACCTTTTCCTGGTTCCCACAACACATGGGAATTCAAGATGAGATTTGGGTGGGGACACAGCCAAACCATATCATGCACACATCAACCACACTCTTGGACCATAACACTATTAAAAAAAAATCAATACCAAGAAAATTTCTCAAAATCATACAATTACATGGAAATTAAGCAACCTGCTCCTGATTGACCTTTGGATAAACAGTGAAATTAAGGTAGAAATTGAGAAATTCCTTAAAACTAATCAGAACAAAGATAAAACAAAACAGAATCTCTGGGACACAGCTAAGGCACTGTTAAAAGGGAAGTTTATAGCACTAAATGCCCACATTGAAAAGTTCAAAACATCTCAAAATAATAACTTAATATCACAACTAAAGGAATTAGAGAAACAAGAACAAACCAAACTGAATGCTAGTAGAAGACAAGAAATAACCAAAATCAGAGCTGAATTAAAGGAAATTGAGACACAAAAAACCATATGAAAGATCAATGATCCAAGAGCTGTTTTTTTTTTTAAAGTTAATAAGATAGATAGATTGCTAGCTAGATTCATAAAAAAAAGAGAGAGAGAAGATACAAATAAGCACAATCAGAAATGCCAAAGGGGCCAAAACCAATAGCCCACAAAAATATAAAAAATCCTAAGAGACTGCTCTGAACAGCCTTACACACACAAACTAGAAAACCTAGAAGAAATAGGTAAATTCCTGGACACATACAACCTCCCAAAATTTAACCAGGAAGAAATTGAATCCCTGAACAGACCAACAATGAGTTCTGAAATTGAATCAGTAACAAAAAGCCTACCAAGCAAAAAAAGCCTAGGACCAGACAGACTTACAGCTCAGTTCTGCCAGATGTGTAAAGAAGAATTGATACCATTTCTATTGAAATTATTTCAAAAAAATTGAGGAGGAAGGACTCTG
>NW_022167434.1:0-1271 GCF_008728515.1 Papio anubis | reverse complement strand
ATTGTATTTATAAAATGAAGGTTAGGCTTGCTCCAATTTTTTAAAAATCATTTTTAATAGTAAAAACTTTTTTTGTTGTTACATAAAAATATACAAGAAAAACTCAAACATCACCAATGGTATTCATTTTATTAATGTAAATATTTTTGTGAGCTCAATTTATGACTTAATTATAGAAGAAATAAGCAACATGAGGTGCCATTATAAAATATGGTAACCATACTTTCCTACTTTGTCTATATGTTATTGATAAATCTTGATGTATACAGAAAAGTGGTTTCAAAGAATAATAATTTAAAATAATATCTTGACTTGTAATTTCAGGGACTTTAAAAAAATTCCTGCAACTGCTTTTTAAAGGTTCTAGAACAGTTTTCTATGTCTTCCAGCTAAATAACTACAAAGAGCTAACTCTTCTCACATTCTGTATTATAAATATGTAAGTCAAAAAAGGAACAGACAAAATCACAAAAACACATGCATGAACAAATGGGCCTTGGCTCACATTTAATTGCATCTGCCATTGCACATAGGTTACAGCAGAATTTTTGTGTGTAATTTTACGAGTGGATTGTTGTCAAAATAAAAATTGTCTACTATCTCTATTCAGTGATATATTTGCACAAATGGTAAACATATTCATAGAGATAGTGGGAGAAATTTATTTCACGGCTTACAAGAAGACAGGTTAAGTTGGGACATTTAATTGTTTCATTAATGCTACATTTTATAATGCGCTTGTATGGGCAAGGTATTTAAATGTATTATAACAACTTTTAAATGCTCAATATTACAGATGGAATTACTAGAGAAAGTACTAACTCATATTTTCTTTGTGTGTGCTTTGAAGGCACAAGGAAATAATAAAGCAGCCCTTTTCCCTTTTCCCGTCTATTTCCTGAAGGCCAAGCTGTGCTTTTGCAGATTAGGCCTCTCTGTAACACACACACACACACACACACACACATGCATATGGCCTTTATGGTTTTAAAGGAGGAAAAGAAAATTTGCCTGGATAACTCTCACCTAGGTATTTTCAGGGGAGATCTAGAATCATCTAAGGGTTAAGCTGGACTAGCCAATGGAAAAACAAAATGAAGATACTGGGGAGATATTCCCAGAACAGTAGCATTCCTAAAGGGCTAGGCCCTAGTCACATGCAGTTCCCCAAATGTGGTTGGTGTGGCCAAGGTTCCGGCATGTGACGGCTGCCTTCCTGGCACTTCCCGTGCTGTGAGGAGCATCCCCTCCCCAGTGCCAGGGCAGTGGTC
>NW_022167433.1:0-1271 GCF_008728515.1 Papio anubis | reverse complement strand
GAGACGGAGTCTTGCTCTGCCGCCCAGGCTGGAGTACAGTGGCCGGATCTCAGCTCACTGCAAGCTCCGCCTCCCGGGTTCACTCCATTCTCCTGCCTCAGCCTCCCGAGTAGCTGGGACTACAGGCGCCTGCCACGTCGCCCGGCTAGTTTTTTGTATTTTTAGTCGAGACGGGGTTTCACCGTGTTAGCCAGGATGGTCTCGATCTCCTGACCTCGTGATCCGCCCATCTCGGCCTCCCAAAGTGCTGGGATTACAGGCTTGAGCCACCGCGCCCGGCCTTATTTTTATTTATTAATTTTTTTTTTTCTTTTTCTGAGACAGAGTCTCACTCTGTCACCCAGGCTGGAGTGCAGAGGCGCGATCTTGGCTCACTATAACCTTCACCTCCCAGGTTCAACTGATTCTCTCACCTCAGCCTCCCAAGTAGCTGGGACTACAGGCACGCACCACCACGCCCGGCTAATTTTTGTATTTTTAGTAGAGACAGGGTTTTGCCATGTCGGCCAGGCTGGTCTCAAACTCCCACCTCGGCCTCCCAAAGTGCTGGGATTACAGGTGTGAGCCATCACGCCCAGCCAGGAGATGGATTTTAGATTTGCTCCCATCTCCTCGATCTGTGGTCCTATGATTAAACCTCCTTCTCTGCTGCAAACTGGTAGCTCAGCATATTGACTTGCCCAGTGCCTCGAACAATGGGCCTATGACAGTTACAGTTTATCCACCTAAGATCACATTCAGGCCAGGCGCGGTGGCTCACGCCTGTAATCCTAGCACTTTGGGAGTCCGAGGTGGGAGGATCACTCGAGGCCAGGACTTCGAGACCAGCCCGGGAAACATAGCAAGAATCTCTCTCTGCAAAAAATACAAAAATTAGCCGGGTATGGTATTGCATGCCTATGGTTCCAGCTACTTGGAAGGCTGAGGTGGGAAGATCACTTGAGCCTGGGAGGTCGAGGCTGCAGTAAGCCGAAATCATGCCATTGCACTCTAGCCACCCCGAGGGACAGAGCAAGACCTTGTCTCTAAAAATATAAGTTGGCCGGGCGCGGTGGCTCACGCCTGTAATCTCAGCACTTTGGGAGGCCGAGGCAGGTGGATCACCTGAGGTCAGGAGTTCAAGACCAGTCTGGCCAACATGGGGAAACCCATCTCTACTAAAAATACAAAAATTAGCCGGGTGCGGTGGCAGGCGCCTGTAATCCCAGCTATTCAGAAGGCTGAGGCAGGAGAATCACTTGAACCCGGGAGGCGGAGGTTGCAGTGAGCCT
>NW_022167432.1:0-1271 GCF_008728515.1 Papio anubis | reverse complement strand
GAGAATTGCTTGAACCCAGGAAGTGGAGGTTGCAGTGGGCCAAGATCATGCCACTGCACTCCAGCTTGGTGGACAGAGCTAGATACTCCATCTCAAAAAAAAAAAAAAAAAAAAAAAAAATCTTATCCTCATGAATTCAGGTTACTCAAGGTGAATGTGTTCTAAGTTTTCAATTCAATAATTCACCATTTGAGGGGGTTATTGTATGGTCTTGGCTATGCTGTCAGGACTTTTTTTTAAAGTTTTATTTTAGTTTTAAGGGTATATGTGAAGGTTTGCTATATATGTAAACTCATACCACTGGGGTTAGTTGTACAGATTATTTCATCAATCAGGAATTAAGCCCAGGACCCAGTAGATATCTTTTCTGCTCTTCTTTCTCATCCCAACCTCCACCCTCAAGAGAAACCTAGTGTCTGCTATTTCCTTCTTTGTGTTCAAAAGTTCCCATTATTCAGCTCCCACTTATAAGTGAGAATATGCTGTATTTGCTTTTCTGTTTCTGCATTAATTGGCTGAAGATATTAGCCAACAGCTCCATTCATGTTCCCAGAAAAGACATGATCTCATTCCTTTTTATGGTTGCATAGTGTTCCATGGTGCATATATGTACCACAATTTCTTTATCCAAACTGTCAATGGGCATTTAGGTTGATTCTGTGTATTTGCTATTGTGAATAGTGCTGTAGTGGACATTCATGTGCATGTGTATTTATGAGAGAATGCTTTATATTCCTCTGAGTATATACCCAGTCTTGGAATTGCTGAGTTCAATGGTAGTTCTGCTTTCAACTCTTTGAGGAATCACCATACTGCTTTCCACAACGGTTGAGTTAATTTACACTCCCACCAGCAGTGCGTAAGTGTTCCCTTTGCTTTGCAACCTTGCCAGCATAATTTATTTTTTGATTTTTTAATAATAGTCATTCTGAGTGGTTGTGAGATGGTATCTCACTGAGGTTTTGATTTGCATTTCTCTAATGATCAGTGATATTGAGTTTTTCTTCATATGCTTGTTGGCCGCATGTATGTCTTCTTCTGAAAAATGTCTGTTCATGTCCTTTGCCCACTTTTTAATGGGGTTGTTTTTCTCTTGTAAATTTGCTTAAGTTCCTAATAGATGTGGAATATTAGACCTTTGTGAAATGCATACTTTGCAAACATTTTCTCCTATTCTGTAGGTTGTCTGTTTACTCTGTTGATAGTTATTTTTGTTTGTTTGTTTGTTTTCAGTGCAGAAGCTCATTGGTTTAATTATATTTCATTTGTCA
>NW_022167431.1:0-1271 GCF_008728515.1 Papio anubis | reverse complement strand
CCACCTTATTTGATAAGTTATAATATATATAGAGCATGTTCAAATGAGTGATAAGTGATGCTAAACCTTCTCTAAATAGTATTTATGGGAATGTTAATAATATGAATATTCTCGGCTGGGCGCGGTAGCTCACACCTGTAATCCCAGCACTTTGGGAGGCCGAGACGACAGATCATGAGGTCAGGAGATCGAGACTATCCTGGCTAATGTGGTGAAATGCCAGCTCTACGAAATATACAAAAACAAAATTAGCTGGGCATAGTTGCAGGCGCTTGTAGTCCCAGCTACTCCGGTGGCTGAGGCAGGAAATGGTGCGAACCTGGGAGTCGGAGCTTGCAGTGAGCAGACATCGTGCCACTGCACTCCAGCCTGGGCAACAGGGCAAGACTCCATCTCAAAAAAATAAAAATAGAAATGAAAAAATTAAAAAAATTAGTATTCTTAAAACCATATGAAATTTCTGGAAATCGAATATGTTATCAGTCATAGTGTCATATGCCGCAGAAGTAACTAGGTTTCTATGTGAGTTGTGTCTTTACCATAACAAACCTAATAAAAATCTCATTAGATTTTTAACCATAGTCATTTTAAATCTTTGTCATTCTCAGACAGTTGCTTTGATTCTTCCTTGAAGTACTTATAATCAGCTACAGTCCAAAATTGCTTTTTCTTTGAGGAGATACATGGAAAAGACTCTGACAACGACTCTTGAATACAAGTTTCTGATAACTTCAAGATCATACCACTGGACTCTCTGAGAACTTTCAAAATTTAATGAACAATCTGATATGTTCATGAAATTCATGACAAAGAAGAAAAAAAACTTCAGTTTCATTGGACTAAATAATCAAAACGATAATGTTTTCATAATTTTTTATTTGAGAATGTGCTGATTCTTTGAATGTTTTAATCTACAGATTTGTGAACTTTCTCTTTTAAGCTATTTATATTTTACAGCTATTTGGTAAAGTATACTTTTGTAAACAAAAATGGAAACATTTACTTTTGCTTCGAATCTGAGTGCCACAGAATTGGGAACCTATGCATGAATATTCATATGCTTACGGTAATAATGTTATTTGCACAAGTTCAGTAAGAATCTACTCTCTTTATAACAGGACACATTTGAAAACATTGGTTATATTACTAAGGCTTTGACTGGGATGTTCTATTTGAGAATATACATAGAATAAACCCATAGGGAATGCAGGCAAAGTCTGAAGATGGCCTTGGTTTGGCTTCCTAGTCTCAAGAGGTTTTTGAAAGTTTAA
>NW_022167430.1:0-1271 GCF_008728515.1 Papio anubis | reverse complement strand
AGGAAAGTTCATAGCATTAAATGCCTACATCAAAATGTCTGAAAGAGCACAAATAGACAATCTAAGGTCACCCTTCAAGGAACCAGAGAAACAAGAATAAACCAAACCCATCAGAATATAAGAAATAACAAAGATCAGAGCAGAAATAAATGAAATTGAAACAAAAAATACAAAAGGTAAATGAAATGAAAAGCTGGTTCTTGGAAAAAAATAAACAAAATTGATAGACTACTAGTAAGATTAATCAAGAAAAGAATAGAGAAGATCCAAATAAGCTCAATTAGAAATGAAACAGGAGATATTACAACTGATACCACAGAAATACAAAAAAATCATTGAAGGCTACTATGAACACCTTTATGCAGACAAACTGGAAAGTCTAGAGGAGATGGATAAATTCTTGGAAATACACAACCCTCCTAGACTAAATCAGGAAGAAATAGAAACTCTGAACAGACCAATAACAAGTAGCAAGATTAAAATAATAATTTAAAAACTGCCAAAAAGAAAAAGTTCAGAACCAGATGTATTCACAGCTGAATTCTATCAGACAGTCAAAGAAGAATTGGTATCAATCTTACTGAAACTATTCCAAAAGATAGAGAAAGAGATAGAGAAAGAGAGAATTTTCCCTAAATCATTCTATGAAGCCAGTATCACCCTAATGCTAAAACTGGGAACAGGCATAAGAAAAAAGAAAACCACATACCAATATCCCTGATGAACATAGGTGCAAAAATCCTCAACAAAACACTAGCTAACTGAATCCAATAGCATGTCAAAAAGATAATACACCATGATCAAGTGGGTTTCATACCAGGGATGTCGGGACGGTTTAACACATGCAAGTCAATAAATGCGATACATCACATAAACAGAATTAAAAACAAAAATCATATCATCAACCCGATAGACACAGAAAAAAACATTTGACAAAAATCACCATCACTTTATGATTAAAACTCTGAGCAAAATCAGCATAGAAGGTATATACATCAAGTTAATAAAAGCCATCTATGACAAACCCACAGCCAGTTTTATACTGAACAGGGAAAAGTTGAAAGCATTCCCAGGAAATCAGAATACTCACTTTCAGCACTTCTATTTAACATTGTATTGGAAGTCCTAGCCAGAATAATCAGACAAGAGAAAGAAATAAAGGGCACCCAAATAGGTAAAGAGGAAGTCAAACCATCACTGTTCACTGGTAATATGATCATATATCTCAAAAACCCTAAAGACTCATCCAAAAAGCTCCTAGATCCGAAAAA
>NW_022167429.1:0-1271 GCF_008728515.1 Papio anubis | reverse complement strand
ACATCACAAATCATCAGGGAAATGCAAATCAAAACCCCAGTTGAGGGATATCATCTCACCCTAGTTAAGATGGCTACTATCAAAAGACAAAAAGTAACAAATGCTGGCAAGGATGTGGAGAAAAGGGAGCTCTTACATGCTTTTGGTGGGAATGTAAATTATAACAGCCGTTATGGAAAACAGTATGGAAGTTTCTTTTAAAAACTAAAAATAGGCCAGGCATGGTGGCTCAAATCTGTAATCCCAGCACATTGGGAGGCCAAGGTGGGAGGACCACTTGAAGCCAGTTTGAGACCAGCCTTAGCAACATAGTGAGACCTTGTCTCTACAAAAAATAAAAAATAAAAAAGGAAAAGAAGAGAGAGAAAGAAAGGAGAAAAGGGAAGGAAGGAAGGAAGGAAAGAAGGAAGGAAGGAAGGGAAGGGAAAGGGAGAAAGAGAGACAGAAAGAAAGAGAAAGAAATACAGAAGGAGGGAAGGAAGGAAGGGAGGAAGGGAGGGAAGGAGGAAGGAAGGAAGGAAGGAGAAAGAAAGAAAAGAAAGAAGAAAAGAAAAGAAAGAAAAGAAAAGAGAAGGAAGAGACACAGAGAGAGAGAAAGAAAGAAAGAAAAAGAAAAAGAAAGAAAGAGAAAGAAAGAAAGAAAGAAAGAAAGAAAGAAAGAAAGAAAGAGAAAGAAAGAAATAGGGAGGGAGGGGGAAGGAGGGAAGGAAGGAAGGAAAGAAAGAAAGGAAAGAAGGAGAAAGAAAGAAAAAGAAAAAAGGGAAGAAAGGAAGAAAAGAAGAAAGAAAGAAAAGAAAGAGAAAGGAAGGAAGGAGGAAAGAAAGGAAAGAAAGAAAGAAGGCAAGAAAGAAAGAAGGCAAGAAAGAAAAGAAAGAAAGAAAAGAAAGAAAGAAAGAAAGAAAGAAAGAAAGAAAGAAAGAAAGAAAGAGAAAAGAAAGAGAGGAGGGAGGGAGGGAGGGAGGGAAGGAAGGAAGGAAGGAAAGAAGGAAAGAAGGAAGGAAGGAGAGATAGGGAAAACTGGGCAGACACTTGCCAACTCTTGCCACAAAACCTCAGAAAGATCTAGGAATGGGATGCACAGGTATCTTAAAAAACAGGTGAGGCCAGACATAGAGGATCATGTCAATAATCTCAGTACTTTGGGAGGTCACAGTGGTAGGATAGCCTGAGCCCAAGACAAGCCTGGGCAATATAGTGAGACTCTGTCTCTACAAAAATAAAAATAAAAAGTAGCCAGGCATGGCTGTACACACCTGTACAGCCTACATGTA
>NW_022167428.1:0-40368 GCF_008728515.1 Papio anubis | reverse complement strand
AATAAATAAATAAATAAAACCCAGCTTAAGGCCAGGCGCAGTGGCTCACGCCTATAATCCCAGCACTTTGGGAGACCAATGTGGGTGGATCACCCAAGGTCAGGAGTTCTAAACCAGCCTGGCCAACATGGTGAAACCCCGTCTCACTAAAAATACAAAAAAGTTAGCTGGGTGTGGTGGCGGGAGCCTGTAATCCCAGTGACTTAGGAGGCTGAGGCAGGAGAATCACTTGAACCCAAGAGGCAGAGGTTGCAGTGAGCTGAGATTGCACCACTGCACCTCAGCCTGGGAGATAGAGACTCCATCTCAAAAAAGCAAAACAAAACAAAACCTATTCAGGTGGCATCTGAGATAAACTTTCCTAGGTTCCCTTCTCCCAGCTAGACAGACTTAATCGCCCCCCTCCCCCTGCTACTTCTGTGCTGAGACATTATTTTCTTGTGATTCTATCGCACTGTATTAATAAAAAGTTTATGTAGCCTAGTACCTGGCACATAGGAAGTATTCAATAAACATTAGCTTATTTATATCCTCTATGAAGCCGGAAATGGCTTGGGGAGACTATCAAAACTTGCTCTTTGAACATAAAGAAAATAGAAACCTCTTTCATTTCATGCCATAGCATGGCTGGCTTTCAGCTTTGGCCAAGAACACTAAGTTACATATTCGAACTTCTCAACCCAAAGGGGTTGGAAAGGGCCCTCACACCCTTAAATACATGGAAAATGCCCATATCTGTTATCAGCCTGGAGCTCCCTTCACTTCTCAGGCTTGTAATTACTTGTATCATGACTGTTCCCTGCTAGAGAGTAAGCTCCAACAACAGGGACTGTGACCTTCACCTTCATTGCTGTATGTCCAACACAGTTCCTGGCACACAAGAGGTGCTCCATAAACAGTGGAGGGATGGATGCTGATTGATGTATTGGGTATAACCCTACTCTGGCAGGTGTGGGGAACACCTTCTATTTGGGGAGGCTGGAGTTCTCTCCTGTACAAGAGTTTCTGGAGTGGCCTTCCCTGCTCTTAAGAGAGCACCTGAGCCCCTCTCTTTGGCATCATAACTGAGAAATGTGGGAGAAGAAGGGCCCAGGACTATTCTACATCTGTGGCGTAGGTTTTAGAAAACAATAGACATTGGCTCCAATCCCAGTTCTGAGACCTTAGTTAAGTCACCCTGGAAGCCTTGATTTCTCTCATTTCTATGAAGGGGATTATAGTAGTTCCAGTGTTCCAGCAAAGGTGCGAGGTAGAAAGATCTAGCATAACACTGGACACATAAGAGGTGGTCAAGAAATAAGTATAGTTCCGTTGCACTCCAGCCTGGGCAACAGAGCAGGACTAAGAAAAAAAAAGCAAAAGAGAGAGAGAGAGAGATGAAGGAAGGAAGGAAGGAAGAAGGAAGGGGGGGGGAAGGAAGGGGAAGGGAAGGGAAGGGGAATGGAAAGGAAAGGAAAGGAAAGGAGAAGAGAGGAGAGAGGAGGGGAGGGGAGAGGAGAGGAGATGAGAGGAAAGGATCTCCTTTATTCTCCCTTCCAGTTGTGAAAGGAGAATAAATCTTGGGGCCCCAAAATCACTAAGCTAAAGGGAAAAATCAAGCTGAGAATTGCTTAGGGGAAACCTACCTCCCATTCTATTTAAAGTCACCCCTCTGCTCACTGAGATAAATGCATATCTGGTTGCCTCCTTTGGAGAGGCTAATCAGAAACTCAAAAGAATGCAACCATTTGTCTCATATCTACCTATGACCTGGAAGCCCCCTCCTCACTTCCAGTTATCCTGCATCACCAATGTGCATCTTACACATATTTTTTTTTTTTTTTTTTTTTTTTGAGACGGAGTCTTGCTCTGCCGCCCAGGCTGGGGTGCAGTGGCCGGATCTCAGCTCACTGCAAGCTCCGCCTCCCGGGTTTACGTCATTCTCCTGCCTCAGCCTCCCGAGTACCTGGGACTACAGGCGCCTGCCATCTCGCCCGGCTAGTTTTTTGTAATTTTTAGTAGAGACGGGGTTTCACCGTGTTAGCCAGGATGGTCTTGATCTCCTGACCTCGTGATCCGCCCGTCTCGGCCTCCCAAAGTGCTGGGATTATAGGCTTGAGCCACCGCGCCCGGCCCATCTTACACATATTGATTGATGTCTCATGTCTCCCTAAAATGTATGAAACCCAGCTGTGCCCCGACCACCTTGGGCACATGTCATCAGGACCTCCTGAGGCTATGTCAGGGGTGTGCATCCTCAACCTTGGCAAAATAAACTTTCTAAATTAACTGAGACCTGTATCAGATTTTCAGCGTTCACAAAGTCTTCCTCATCTTTCCTGACGATCTTTAGGGAGAGAAAATTCCATGTGTCTCAGTCGTAGAACTATGCCCAGCTCTAACTCACACCCAGCTCTAACTCATGGCCAGAAAGGCACAGTGGTTAGGAGCTCAGGCTCTTGAGCCAGTTTGCTTGGGTTCAAATCTCAGCTCACTAGCTGTGTGACCTTGAGCAAGACATTTAATCTCTCTCTACTTCAGTCTTTTTTTTTTTTGACAGGGTCTCATTCTGTCACCCAGGCTGGAATGCAATGGCCTGATCACAGCTCACTGCAGCCTTGACCTCCTGAGCTCAGGTGATCCTCCCACTTTAGCCTCCTGAATAGCCGGAACTATAGGCACGTGCCACCATGCCTGGCTAATTTTTGTATTTTTGGTAGAGACAGGAGTTTCGTCATGTTGCCCAGGCTGATCTTGAATTTCTGGGCTCAAGCGATCCTCCCGCCTCAGCCTCCCAAAGTGCTGGGATTACAAGTGTGAGCCACCATACCTGGCCTTCTTCAGTCTCTCTTTCTTTTTTTTTTTTTTTTTTGAGACGGAGTCTTGCTCTGTTGCCCAGGCTGGAGTGAAGTGGCGCAATCTTGGCTCACTGCAAGCTCCGCCTCCTGGGTTCACACCATTCTCCTGCTCAGCCTCCCAAGTAGCTGGGACTACAGGTGCCCGCCACCATGCCTGGCTAATTTTTTTTGTATTTTTAGTAGAGACAGGGTTTCACCGTGTTAGCCAGGATGGTCTCGATCTCCTGACCTCGTGATCTGCCTGCCTCGGCCTCCCAAAGTGCTGGGATTACAGGCGTGAGCCACCATGCCCAGCCTTCAGTCTCTTTATCTGCATTATAGTAACAATAATGATAGCATCGATCTCATAAGACTTTGTAATGAGTAAGTGAGAAAGTGCCTTGTGTGCAATAAGCCCTCACAAAACCAAGACTTGAGCCAGCTCCTGTATTAAGGTGAATGTAATACCTGGCATACACTCAGTTTGGTCATCCTTATAGCCGCCCATGGCTGGATCTGCTACAGTGACTTTGGTTTGTCAGGACTTGAATCTCTGGACTGCCATTCCCTGACCCCTTACCCTATTTCTGGCCTAGAAGTAAAGGAAAACCGAGCTGCAGACAAACCAAAGTCACTGTAGCAGATCCAGCCATGGGCGGCTATGAGGATGACCAAACTGAGTGTATGCCAGTGACACTGAATAGTGGGCAAAGCCCAGGCTCTGGAGTCCAGCCCAACCTGGGCAGGAATCTGAGCTTTGCAGCTTCCTGGCTGGGTTCCTTTTCCTCTCCATATTCCAGTTTCCTGCTAAGAACAACAATGTCTATCTTACAGAGCTGATTTGAGGATTAGAGGAAATAACATATGCAAAGCACTCAGGATGGGGCCAGGTCCAGAGGAGATGCTTGGGGGACAGTGACTCCCTTCCTCACTCTCCTGCTGCCATTCTGGCCCCTCCCCGCTCTGGCACTGCCTACCAAGTTCAAAAGCGGCTGCTGCAGCTGTCGTTTCTGAAAATATACCCCCTGACTGCTTTTGTCTTTCCATCCAAGTCTTCTCCAAACCTTTAAACATCCCCAAATCAAGGGTTTCACAAGACAAAAAGCCCAAGCTGACTTATCCACACCACCGTGTTGGCAAATGTCCCAGAGGATCTTGCTCTGCCAGTCACCAAGTTTGACATTCAGCTCCCTCAGTCAAATTCACTCATATTTGACAAGATCAATGAGAAAAATAGGCAGCGATGATCAAAAGGGCCAACCAAGGCTCTTAGGGCAACTCTCCCAGCGGGATTTCATGCCACACAAAAGTGCACGCAGGGGGTGTTCCATAAAAGCTTCTCCACTCGCAGGCATCCCTCATGCCCAGCGACACCAAAAAATGGTTCCCATGGCAACACTGCTGCAAATGTTATATATAAACGTGTGTGTGTGCTCCTGTGTGTACATGGTCACACAGAGATACATGGAAATAAACTCTTGGCACCATTTTTTCCTGTTCCAAACACAAAATAACCTGCAAGGATTGATTGCTGGAGAAGACGATAAAGGCTTTGAACAAATACGCTTCCAAAGGACTGGCTTCCATTGATTACACCTGTTTTGATGTGGGTCTGTTTTATTTCCTGCATCTGGATTATAGTAGATATTCAGTTAATAATTGTTGAAGGAATGAATAATGGATGAGTAAGTAGAAGACTGGGAGGGAGAAAGGAGAGGAAGAGAAGCATCCTGGAATGTCAGAGCTGGAAGGGCTCCTATGAGTATCCAGTCTAATCTAACCCGTTCTTTTTCTTCTTTGAAACGAGTCTGGGTCTGTCATCAGGCTGGAATGCAATGGCGCAATCTCGGCTCACTGCAACCTCTGCCTCCCGGGTTCAAGTGATTCTCCTGCCTCAGCCTCCCAAATAGCTGGGACTACAGGCACACGCCACCATGCGCAGCTAATTTTTGTACTTTTAGTAGAGATGGGGTTTCACCATGTCGGCCAGGATGGTCTCGATCTCTTGACCTCGTGATCCACCCACCTTGGCCTCCCAAAATGCTGGGATTACGGGCGTGAGCCACCGCACCCCGCCCTTTTTCCTTCTTTCTTTTTTTTTAAATTTTTTTATTTCCATATGTTTTTAGGGAACAGGTGGTATGTGGTTACATGAGTAAGTTCTTTAGTGGCGACTTGTGAGATTTTGGTGCACCCATTGCCCGAGAAGTATACACTGAACCCAATTTGTAGTCTTTTATCCCTCACCCCCTTCCTATCCTTTCCCCTTGAGTCCCCAAAGTCCATTGTGTCATTTTTATGCCTTTGCATCCTCATAGCTTAACTCCCACTTATGAGTGAGAACATATGATGTTTAGTTTTCCACTGCTGAGTTACTTCGCTTAGACTAAGTGTCTCCAATCCCATCCAGGTTGCTGTGAATGCCATTAATTCATTCCTTTTTTTATGGCCGAGTAGTATTCCATTATATATATATATGTGTGTGTGTGTGTGTATGCACACATATATAATAGTTTATTTATCCACTCATTGATTGATGGTAACCCCTTATTTTTCTGTTGGATAAACTGGCGCTCAGAAAAGGGAAGGAATCTTGCTAAAAGCTACAAAAGGAATTGCCAGCAGAACCCCAGTCCCAGAAATCCATTAAGTAAGCCCTTTAAGTAAGCACTTGCCATCCTGGCTAACACGGTGAAACCCCGTCTCTACTAAAAATACAAAAAATTAGCCAGGCATGGTGGCGGGTGCCTGTAGTCCCAGCTACTCGGGAGGCTGAGGCAGGAGAATGGCATGAACCCGGGAGGCGGAGCTTGCAGTGAGCTGAGATTGCGCCACTGCACTCCAGCCTGGGCAATAGTGCAATGCGCCAGCTCCAATTCAAAAAAAAAAAAAAAGAAAGAAAGACAGAAAAAAAAAGTAATCACTTAATAAGTGAGCTAGGAGATCGAGACCATCCTGGCTAACACGGTGAAACCCCGTCTCTACTAAAATACAAAAAAAATCAGCCGGGCGAGGTGGCGGGCGCCTGTAGTCCCAGCTACTCGGGAGGCTGAGGCAGGAGAATGGCGTGAACCTGGGAGGCGGGGCTTGCAGTGAGCTGAGATCCGGCCACTGCACTCCAGCCTGGGCAACAGAGCCAGACTCCGTCTCAAAAAAATAAATAAATAAATAAAAATAAGTGAGCTAAATTTCTTAAATTGCTATGTGAATAATAAACATATATTGAACAATTATTACGTGCCAGCAACTGTGCTAAGTACTTAATAGACATTATCTCATTTACAACTTACAAATATGCAAAAGATGTGTTAGAATTCCCATTTAACAAAAAGGGAAAATGTAGCTCTGCAGGCTGGGCGTGGTGGCTCATACCTGTAATCCCAGCACTTTGGGAGGCCGAGGGGGGAAGAATCACTTGAGGGTTCGAAATCAGCCTGGGCAAAACAGTGAATCCCTGTCCCTACCAAAAATACAAAAATTAGCTGGGCGTGGTAGCATGTGCCTGTAGTCCCAACTACTTGGGAGGCTACGGTGAGAGGATCACTTGAGCCCAGGAGGCAGATGTTGCAGTGAGCTGAGATCACGCCACTGTACTCCAGCCTGGGCGACAGAGTAAGACAGTCTTAAAAAAAAAAAAAAAAAAAAAAAAAAAAAGTGAATCCACTTGACCAAGGTTATAGAACTAGTTTATAGTTGGGGTTGGGTTTAAACCCAGGTCACTCAAACACCAGATTCTGAACACATTACTCGGTCTCCTTCTGAATTTAGGGCTAAGGGCCTGGGGCAGGGATTATCAGCTCCATTCTTGCCGATATTGGGAGCTGAGAAATGTGAAGTAACTTGCTCAAGTCAGGAAAGTGAGGGGCAGGAACTAGAACTCACATTTTCAAGCACCCAGTTCAGAATTCCTTCAGTTTACTCACTGCCTTCTAACCAGCATCTGAAAAACAGAAAGACTGGCTCCCGTCAGCCGAGTCAGCCGTCTCACTGGGCAACGGGAGGGTACGCCCTTCAGCTGTCTGCATCCCAGGATTCGGTCTCCAGGAAGTGGACCCGGGGCCTATTCCAAGCGTCTCTTTGGGTTTTTCTGCCCTCTGGTGGTAAATCTTGAAACTAGCAAGAAACAGCTCACCTGAACTTCCCAGCACACTCCCTCTATAGAACAACGTTTTTGCCTTAGTGCTCTGGAAAAAAAAACGGAAATGGTATAAGAGGTTGAGGCAGCCAAGCATGGTGGCTCACACGGTAATTCCAGTACTTTGGGAGGCCAAGGTGGCAGGATTGCCTAAACCCAGGAGTTCAAAACCAGCCTGGTCAACATGGTGAGACCCACATCTCTATAAAAACTGAAAAATTAGCCAGGTGGTCCCAGCTACTCGGGAGGCTGAGGCAGGAGGATTGCTTGAGCCCAGGAGGTTGAGGCTGTAGTGAGCCGTGATTGAAACGCTATCCTTCAGCCTGGGTGACAGAGCGAGACCTTGCCTCAAAAAAATAATACATAAATAGGTTGAGTGTAGTAGCTCACTCCTGTAATCCCAGCACTTTGGGAGGCTGAGGCAGGCGGATCACCTGAGGTCAAGAGTTTGAGACCAGCCTGGCCAACATGGTGAAATCCCGTCTCCACTAAAAGTACAAAAATTAGCTGGGCGTGGGAGCGGGTGCCTGTATTCCCAGCTACTTGAGAGGCTGAGGTAGGAGAATTGCTTGAACCCTGGAGGTGGAGGTTGCAGTGAGCTGATATCATGCCACTGCACTCCAGCCTGGGTGACAGAGGAAGGCTGTCTTGAAAAAATAAATAAATAAATAAATAAATAAATAAATAAAAGAGTTGACTAGGTGCAGTGACTCACGCCTGTAATCCTAACACTTTTGGAGGCTGAGGCAGGTGGATCACCTGAGGTCAGGAGTTCAAGACCAGCCTGACCAACATGGTGAAACCCCATCTCTACTAAAAAAAAAAAAAAAAAAAAAAATTAGCTGGGTGTGGTGGCGGACACCTGTAATCCTAGCTTCCTAGCTACTCGGGAAGCTGAGGCAGGAGAATCTCTTGAACCTGGGAGGCAGAGGTTGCAATGAGCTGAGATGGCACCACTGCACTCCAGCCTGGGCAACAGGAGTGAAACTCCATCTAAAAACATAAATAAATAAATGAAAATACAAAAGTAAAATTAAAAAGGGTTGAGGTGCAATCTCCCTGCTGTCCTGGATGTGCCATGCTCCTCTTTTTTTTCTGCTTCCTGACTGGTCTCCCCATTTCCACTCTGGCCCTCCTCCGATCCATTGTCTGCACAGCCTGCTGAACAGCTTTTCAAAGACCCAAACTAATCAGGTGACTTGCTCCCTGCCTATACTCCCCAGTAGCTTCCCATTGCTCTCAGGATAAAGTCCAGTCGTCCTCTTATGACCCGCAGGATGCATACGGGTCATAAGACCCGTATACCTCTCTTTCTCCATCCCCTCCGTCTCCATCATCTTCAGCCTCACTGGGCCTTCTTCCAGTTGCTTGCATATGTCCAAGCCTCTTCCTAATTCGGCCTTACACATGCTGTTCCCTTTGGCTGGCACACCTAGCAAATTCCTGCTTGTTCTTCAAGTCTCAGTTTAAAGGTACTTCCCTAGAGATACGCTTTTTTTTTGAGATGGAGCCTCGCTCTGTCCCCCAGGCTGGAGCGCAGTGGCACGATCTCAGCTCACTGCAACCTCCACCTCCCGAGTTCAAGCAGTTCTCCTGCCTCAGCCTCCCGAGTAACTGGGATTATAGCCCCCCACCACCACGCCTGGCTAATTTTTGTATTTTTAGTAGAGATGGGGTTTCACCATCTTGGCCAGGCTGGTCTTGAACTCCTGACCTCGTGGTCCACCCGTCTCTGCCTCCCAAAGTGCTGGAATTACTGGAATTACAGGGGTGAGGCACCATGCCTGGCCAAGATACACTTTTTTTTTTTTTTTTTTTTTTTAAATTTTTGAGATGGTCTTACTCTTCACCCAGGCTGGGGTGCAGTGGTGTGATCATGGCTCATTGCAGCCTCAACCTCCCAGGCTTAAGTGATTCTCCCACTTCAGCCTTCTATGTAGCTGGGATCATAGGTGCATGCCACTACGCCTGGCTAATATTTTTTAAAAATTTTGTAGAGACAGGGTCTCCCTATGTTGCACTGGCTAGTCTTGAACCCCTGGTCTCAAGTCGTCCTCCTATCTTGACTTCCCAAAGTATTGGGATTACAAGTATGAGCCACCACACCTGGCAGAGATAATTTTTTTTTTTTTTTGAGACGGAGTCTCTCTCTGTCACCAGGCTGGAGTGCAGTGATGTGATCTCGGCCCACTGCAACTTCTGCCTCCTGAGTTCAAGCAATTCTCCTGCCTCAGCCTCCCAAGTGGACTACAGACGCGTGCCACCATGCCCAGCTAATTTTTTTTGTATTTTTAGTAGAGACGGGGTTTCACCATGTTGGTCAGGATGGTCTCAATCTCTTGATCTCGTGATCCACCCGCCTTGGCCTCCCAAAGTGCTGGGATTACAAGCGTGAGCCACCGCGCCTGGCCCAGAGATACACTTTTATATTCCCCTGCACTTCCAGTTTTAGAGTATTCTTTGGAATTGTAATTACTTGTCTGGTGACTGCCTTTTGCTTATTTTTAATGTTTTTGCAGTGATGGGGCCTCACTATGCTGATCAAGCTGGTCTCAAATTCCTGGCTTTAAGCTGTCCTTCTGCCTTGGCCTCCCAAAGTGTTGGGATTACAGGCGTGAGCCACCAGTTCCGGCCCAACCTTTCTTCATAGCTAACAAGAACCCTATCTCATTCCATGCTGTATTCCCAGCACCTAGCACAATTCCTAGCACATGGTAGGTTCTGAACACTAGTTGAATGAATAAGTGAGTGAAGGCAGCAATCCAAAGAACTAGAAGCCACTCGAGAATTCAGAAGTCGCTTGGGAGCCTGCCATATTTCATCTGTGTAAGTCTCAGCTGCAGTTTATCCATTGCTTAAAGTCATATGTGTGGCTAATAATCAGGAACTAGTTTCCTATTAGCTCAAAGTATTATTCCTTAGGTAATAATAGATTGTGTCTTACCACAGTACCGCAGGAGTTTATTCCAGAACTTACTTTCCCTTGTATCTCATAATGAACTAACTGTATCATCACCCAGAACAAGCCAGCAAATGACCATGGCAACCTTACTTTATGGTCTCACACTATCTCACAACTAACTATACAGTCTTCACCACTAAAGTTATAGAGGTGGCCACTTTGCATCTGTATTTCTGCACCGTCAGGTGCAAGTCTGGCGGCAGGGAGGGGCTGTAGCTGCAGGAATGCAGGGAGGTCTCAGCCTCACCCAGGCCCTTTCCCCTTGTAGAGCAGAAGTGTTAGGCTGCAGGGAAACGGCAGTGAACCTTCACATCCAGGGCACATGTGAAGACCCATTGCAGCTGGGGGAAGAGGGAGGGATGGAAAACCATCCTTGACCCAGGATTGTATGCCAATACCATTACAAGGTTCCTACTTTTGAGAAAGGGGCAAGAAGCTCTCATATAGGATCTGCCAAACGTACCAGGCAGAGTTTTGGTGCTGTGGGAAGGGGGAAGGAGCAAGATCACTGAGGAAGCCCCACTCTCAAGACCTAGGGTGATGGAGTTTGCATAAGATTGAATTTGAACCAGGATAACAGACACCCCTGTTTTTAAGGCTAGCAAGCATCAAGTAACAAGCACTAGCAATCTAACTTAGGAGTGGAAAGCTGACAGGTAGGAGCAGTAACACAGAGTAAATCCCTCCAGCAACCCCGCCCTCATCCTCAGCTTGAGATGATGCTAAAAGAATGAAGAACCAGTGGTACAGTGAAGGTAACCATAGCAACAATAAAGGTAATCATAGCAACAACGAAATCCAAACCCCACCCAACTCCTGACCAGACTAACTTCAGCTCCAATACTAAGTGCTACATGCCCATTTCCAGGAATGAATACTATTTAAGTCTCAACTGTCCTACACACAATGTCAGGCACTTATTCAAAAATTATAAAACACTAAAAAGCAAGAAATAAAATGACAATCCACTGTCAAGATACAAAGCAGAGCTGGGTGTGGTGATGCGTGCCTGCAGTCCCAACAACTTGGGAGGCTGAGGTGGGAGGATTACCTGAGTCTAGGAGGTCAAGGCTGCCGTGAGGCAAGGTCATGCCACTGCACTCCAGTCAGGATGACAGAGCAAGACTTTGTCTCAAAACAAGCAAACAAATAAACAAACGAGACAGAAAGTAATCCACTAAGCCAGCAATGCTAAAAAAATGATGAAGTTGTTGAAAGCAACAGGAATTTTAGTCATGATTTATATGTGAAAGATGCTAGTAGAAAAGATGGACCACAAACATAAACAGATGGGCAATTTCAGCAGAGATAGAAACTATTTGAGTCAAGTGGAAATTCTGGAAATAAAAGCATGGTAACAGAGGAGGCATGCCTTCTAAGGGTGTATCTATATCAGCAGACTCCACAAAATTGAAGAAAGAATCTAAAAAATTTGAAATCAGGTTGATAGAAATTACCTGCACTGAAATACAAAGAGAAAAATAAGTGAGGCCGGACGCGGTGGCTCATGCCTGTAATCCAGCACTTTGGGAGGCTGAGGCGGGCAGATCACGAGGTCAGGAGTTTGAGACCAGCCTGACCAACATAGTGAAACCCTGTCTCTACTAAAAATACAAAAATTAGCTGGGCATGGTGGTCTGCACCTGTAATCCCAGCTACTCAGGAGGCTGAGGCAGGAGAATCACTTGAACCTGGGAGGTGGAGGTTGCAGTGAGCTGAGATTGCGCCACTGCACTCCAGCCTGGATAACAAAGTGAGACTCTTGTCTTGAAAAAAGAAGAAGGAAGGAAGGAAGGAAGGAAGGAAGGAAGGAAGGAAAGAAAGAGAGAAAGAAAGGTGAAAAAACAAAGAACAGAGCATCTGAGAAATGTGGGACAACATCAGGTTTTCAAATATGCATGTAATTGGACTCAAAGAAGGAAGAGAAAGAGAATAGGGAGAAGAAATGTCTGAAGAGATAATGGCTGAGAATTTTCCAAAAATAGTGAAAGGCATCAAAACATATGTCCAAAAATCACAGAGAACATTATATAGTATAAATATCATCCCCACAAAAAACAAAAACCATACCTAGATACATCATAGTCAAAAAGCTAAAAACCAAGGATATGCTGGGTGCAGTGGCACACGCCTGTAATCACAGCACTTTGGAAGGCCAAGGTGGGTTGATTGCTTGAGCCCAGGAGTTCCAGAGCAGCCTGGACAACATGGTGAGACCCTTGCTTCTACAAAACAAACAAAAATAGCTGGCTGTAGAGGTGCGCACCTGTAGTCCCAGCTACTTGGGATGCTGAGATAGGAAATCCCTTGAGCCTGGGAGGCGGAGGTTTCAATGAGATGTGATTACACCACTGCACTCCAGCCTGGGAATATAGGGAGACCCTGTCTCAAACAAACAAACAAAAAATTTAAAAAAATTAAAAATTAAAACCAAAGATAAAGAGACAATTTTGAAGGCAGCCTGTATTAGTCAGGGTTCTCCAGAGAAACAGAGCCAATAAGACATGGATGGGTAGATAGATAGGGATGTATTATAAGAAATTGCCTCATGCAATTATGGAGGCTTACAAGTCCTAAGATTTGCAGGATGAGTCAGCAAGCTGGAGACACAGGAGAGTCAATGGTTTAGTTCCAGTCCGAGGGCGTGAGAATCAGGAAAGCCAATGGAATAGTTTCTGCAGAAAGGCTGGGAAGTTTGAGACCCAGGAAGGGCTGATGTTTCAGTTCTTTTTTTTTTTTTTTTTTTTTGTCTCTTGTTGCCCAGGCTGGAGTGCAGTGGCACAATCTCAGCTCACCGCAACCTCCACCTCCCGGGTTCAAGAGATTCTCCTGCCTCAGCCTCCCAAGTAGCTGGGATTACAGGCATGTGCCCCCATGCATGGCTAATTTTGTATTTTTAGTAGAGACAGGGTTTCTCCATGTTGGTCAGGCTGGTCTCAAACTCCTGACCTCAGGTGGCTTCCCAAAGTGCTGGGATTACAGACGTGAGCCACTGCGCCCGGCCTGACATTTCAGTTCTGGTCTGAGGCAGGAAAGGAAAAAGCTGATGTCCCAGTTTGAAGGCAGTCAGGTAGCAAGAAGTATCTTACTCAGGGAAGAGTCAACCGTTTAGTTCTATTGAGGCCTTCAATTGATTGGATGAGGCCCACTCATATTAGGGAGGGCAGACTTCTTTACTTAGTCTACTGATTTGAATCTGATACTGATTTAAACTCATCCAAAAGACCTTCACAGAAACATCCAGAATAATTGTTGACTAAATATCTGACCACCCCATGGCTCAGTCAAGATGACACCTAAAATTAATCATCACACAGCCAAAGGGGAAAAAACGACACGTTATTACATACAGAGGAACAAAGATAAGAATTATACCTGCCTTCTTGTCAGAAACTATCCATGCAAGCATAAGACAATGAACCGACATCTTTAGTGCTGAAGAAACCATCAACCCAGAATTCTATATGTTGCAAGAATTGATTTCAAAAGTGAGGGTGTTGGTAACGAATTCATACATGGTGTAAATTGCACAGACCTCTACATGCACACACTGGAATACGTATAAAAACTCACATAGGAGAAATCTGAATAAGGTCTGTATTCTGCTTAAAATCATTGTACTCATGTCAGTGTCTTGAATTGACAATATCAGGTTTTGATATTGTACATAGTTATTTAAAATGTTACCATTAGGAGAAGCTAGATGAAGGGTAAGCAGGGCTCTCAATGCTATTTTTTGCAACTTCCTATGAATCTATAATTATTTTATAGATTCATTTAATTATTTTAATATAAAGAGGTATATTTATTTATTTAGTTTTTTTGTTTTGTTTTGTTTTTGAGACAGGATCTCACTCTGTTGCCCAGGCTGGAGTGCAGTGGCAGGATCATAGCTCACTGCAGCCTCTATCTCCTGAGCTCAAGTGATCCTCCCACCTCAGTCCCTCAAGTACCTGGGACTATAGGCATATACCACCATGCTTTATATATATATATATATATATATATAATATATAAAAATATATCAAATATACATAATATATATTATATACTATATTATATAATATATATATTTGACACTGGCTCTTGCTCTGTTGCCCAGGCTGGAGTGCAGAGGTGTGATCCTGGCTTACTTCAACCTTGACCACTCAGACTCAAGTGATCCACCTGTCTCAGCCTCTTGAGTAGCTAGGACCACAGGTGTGCACCCCCACACTTGGGTAATTTTTTTTTTTTTTTTTTTTTTAGACAGAGTCTCACTCTCTCTCCCAGGTTAGAGTGCAATGGCATGATCTCGGCTCACTGCAACCTCCACCTCCCAGGTTCAAGCAATTCTCCTGCCTCAGCCTCCTGAGTAGCTGGGATTACAGGCACCTACCACCATGCCCGGCTAATTTTTGTAATTTTAGTAGACAGGGTTTCACTATGTCGGCTAGGCTGGTCTTGAACTCCTGATCTCAGGTGATCTGCACACCTTGGCCTCCCAAAGTGCTGGGATTACAGACGTGAGCCACCATGCCTGGCCACTTGGCTAATTTTTAAAATTATTTATAGAGGTGAGGTCTCACTATATTGCCCAGGTTGGTCTCAAACTCCTGGGCTCAAGTGATCCTCCCTCCTTAGCCTCCCAAAGTGCTAGGATTACAGGTGTGAGCCACCACCTCCTGCCAAAAGACATGTTTAAATTATTTCTAGGCCAGGCACGGTGGCTCACGCCTGTAATCCCAGCACTTTGGGAGGCTGAGGCGGACAGATCAGAGGTCAAGAGATTGAGACCATCCTGGCCAACATGGTGAAACCCTGTCTCTACTAAAAATACAAAAATTAGCTGGGTGTGATGATGCACACCTGTAGTCCCAGCTACTTGGGAGGCTGCAGCAGGAGAATCACTTGAACCTGGGAGGCGGAGGTTGTAGTGAGCTGAGATTGCACCACTGCACTCCAGCCTGGTGACAGAGCAAGACTCCATCTCAAAAAAAAAAAATTATTTCTGATTACCCTGAAAGATAATTGACAATCTAAAGCAAAAATAACAGCAATGTGGGCTGGACACAGTGGCTCACGCCTGTAATACTAGCATTTTGGGAGGCCAAGGAAGGAGAATCACTTAAGCTCAGGAGTTCAAGACCAGCCTGGGTAACACAGTGAGACCCTGTCTCTACAGAAAAAATTTAAAAATTAGCTGGATGTGTACTGGTGCCTACCTGTGGTCCTAGCTGCTCGGGAGGCTGACGTGTCAGTAAGCTATGATCGTGGCACTACACTTCAGCCTGGGTACCAGTGCAAAACCGGGTCTCATAATAATAATAGTAATAGCAATGTATTGTTGATTTATAAATGTGGAAAAATACGAGCAGGGTGGAGGGATAGGAGAGATATTGGTCAAAGAACAGAAAATTTTAGTTAGGAGGAATAAGTTGAAGAGATTTTTTTGTACATCATGGTGACTATAGTTAACAATATATTGTGTACTTAAAAATTGCCAAGAGAGTAGATTTTTAAAGTTCTCACCACAAATAAAACGGTAAGTATGAGAGGTAATGCATATGATTTTTTTTTTTGTTTTTTTTTTTTGAGACGGAGTCTCGCTCTGTTGCCCAGCCTGGAGTGCAGTGGCCGGATCTCGGCTCACTGCAAGCTCCGCCTCCCGGGTTTACGCCATTCTCCTGCCTCAGCCTCCCGAGTAGCTGGGACTACAGACGCTCGCCACCTCGCCCGGCTATTTTTTTGTATTTTTTTTACTAGAGATGGGGTTTCACCGGGTTAGCCAGGATGGTCTCGATCTCCTGACCTCGTGATCCGCCCGTCTCGGCCTCCCAAAGTGCTGGGATTACAGGGTTGAGCCACCGCGCCCGGCCATGCATATGTTAATTAATTTGATGTAGCAGTTTCACAGTGTATACACATATCAAAACATCATGTTGGGCCAGGCGCAGTGGCTCACTCCTGTAATCCCAGCACTTTGGGAGGCCAAGGCGTGCAGATCACCTGAGGTCAGGAGTTCGAGACCAGCCTGGCCAACATGGTGAAACCCCATCTCTACTAAAATTACAAAAATTAGCCGGGCATGGTGGTAGGTGCCTGTAATCCCAGCTACTAGGAGGCTGAAGCAGGGGAATCACTTGAACCTGGGAGGTGGAGGTTGCAGTGAGCCGAGATCACGCTATTGTACTCCTGCCTGGGGGACAAGAGTGAAACTTCGTCTCAAACAACAACAACAACAACAACAACAACAACAAATCACCACCAACAAAAAAACACATCATTTTGTACACCATAAATGTGTACAATTTTTGGCCTGGTGTGGTGGCTTATGTCTAAAATCGCAGCTCTTTGAGAGGCCGAGGCAGGAGGATCCCTTTAGCCCAGGAATTTGAGACCAGCCTGGGCAACGTGGCAAAAACCCCATCTCTACTAAAAATACAAAATTAGCCAGGCATGGTGGCACACACCTGTAGTCCCAGCTACTCGGGAGGCTGAGGTGGGAGGAATACCTGAACCTGGGAGGCAAAGGTTGCAATGAGACAAAATCGTGCCACTGCCCTCCAAAAAATCTGGGTGACAGAGTGAGACCCTATCTCTAAATAAATAAATAAATAAAAAATATATGACAATAATACACAAAAGATAGAAGAGATGAATTGTAAATATTCTTTTTTTTTTTTTTTTTTTTATGAGATGGAGTTTTGCTCTGTCACCCAGGCTGGATGGCACAATCTCAGCTCACTGCAACCTCCACCTCCCGGGTTCAAGTGATTCTCCTGCCTCAGCCTCCCAAGTAGCTGGGATTACAGGCACCTGCCACTGCACCCAGCTAATTTTTGTATTTTTTAGTAGAGATGGGTTTCACCATGTTGGCCAGGCTGGTCTCAAACTCTTGACCTCAGGTGATCTACCCACCTCGGCCTTCCAAAGTGCTGGGATTACAGGCATGAGCCACTACGCCCGGCCAAGAAGGATCATCTTTTATGACACTTGAAAATTATATGGAATTCAGATTTCAGTGTCCATAAGGGAAATGTCATTGGAATATGCTGTCTCATTTGTGTATTTCCTATGGCTGCTTTTGTGCTCCAACAGCAGAACCTGGTAATTGTGACAGAGACAGAATAGTCTGCAAAGCCTAAGGTATTTACTAGCTGGCCATCTACAGAGAAAATGTTTGCCAACCAGTGCAGTATGGGTCCACTAAGCAGAGATTCTGAAATTAGTGTTTTCGCTCAAGGAGTTAAAGGGCTTTCACAGGCTGGGCGCGGTAGCTCACGCCTGTAATCCCAGCACTTTAGGAGGCCAAGGCAGGTGGATCACCTGAGGTCAGGAGTTAGAGACCATCCTGGCCGACATGGTGAAAACCCATCTCTATTAATAACACAAAAATTAGCTGGGCATGGTGGCACATGCCTGTAATCCCAGCTACTCGGGAGGCTGAGGCAGGAGAATTGCTTGAACCCGGGAGGTGGAGGTTGCAGTGAGCTGAGATCATGCCATTGCACCCCAGCCTGAGTGACAAGAGTGAAATTCATCTCAAAAAAAAAAAAAGGCTTTCGCAGGTTGGTTGGTTGTATGAAATGTGGACCGGAAGGTAAATGAGTAAATGAAGCTGAAATGCCAGAATTGCCTTGCTGTCCTGCAAAGAGAAGGATCCAAAGGCTTAGGGGGATTGGAATGCAGAGTGCATTCGTCATGGAAGACCTATTTACCCACCACGGGAGGATCCAGAGGACACACCTTTCACCACTGTGGTAAATACATTTTTGAGAGGAGCTTCAGCATCCTTGAAGAGCTCTGTGGTCTGTTTTTCTCTTTTGGTTAGAAATTACGGTGGAGGCCAGGTGAGGTGTCTCACCCCTGTAATCCTAGCACTTTGGGAGGCCGAGGCAGGCGGATCATTTGAGGTCAGTAGTTCGAGACCAGCCTAGCCAGCATGGTGAAATCCTGTCTCTACTTAAAAAAAATACAAAAATTAGCTGGGCATGGTGGCGTGTACCTGTAGTCCCAGTTACTCGGGAGGCTGAGGCAGAATAGCTTGAACCTGGGAGGCGGAGGTTGCAGTAAGCCAAGATCCTGCCACTGTACTTCAGTCTGGGCAACAGAGTGAGACTCCATCTCAAAAAAAAAAAAAAAAAAAAGAAGAAAAAAGAAATTACTGTGGGAATTGCTATAATTTCCCATTGAACTGGGATCCCTAAATACAATGTGGATAATGAGATCCTGGGATAGCAGGGGTCAAGCGGCAGTACTTACTTGCCAAAACCATGGTGCACAGGTGCTGTAATGAACAGCAGAGCCAAAATAGTAACCAGAATGATCTGACTCACAGAGACCTATGCATTCATTGGCTCGTTGATCATGACATCCCTTGAAAAGAATAATATGAGTAATCTATTAAAGTCTTTTTTTTTTTTTTTTTCCCAGATAGGGTCTCACTCTGTCACCCAGGCTGGAGTGCAGAATCATGGCTCACTGCTGCCTTGACCTCCCGGGGTCAAGTGCTCCTCTCATCTTAGCCTCCTGAGTAGCTAGGACTACAGACACATGCCACCACACCCAGCTAATTTATTATACATATATATATAAATGTGTGTGTGTGTGTGTGTGTGTATTTAGACAGAGTTTCACTCTTGTTGCTCAGGCTGGAGTGCAACAGCACAATCTTGGCTCACTGCAACCTCTGCCTCCTGGGTTCGAGCGATTCTCCTGTCTCAACCTCCCAAGTAGCTGGGATTACAGGCACGCGCCACCACGCCTGGCTAATTTTGTATTTTTAGTAGACACAGGGTTTCTCCATGTTGGTCAGGCTGGTCTCGCACTCCAGGCCTCAGGTGATCAGCCTGTCTCAGCCTCCCAAAGTGCTGGGATTACAGGCGTGAGCCACTGCGCCCGGTCACTAATTTTTTTTTTCTTTTTTTTTGTTTGAGACAGAGTTTTGCTCTTGTTGCCCAGGCTGGAGTGCAATGGTACAATCTCGGCTCACCACAACCTCCGCCTCCTGGGTTCAAGTGGGTTTCCTGCCTCAGCCTCCCGAGTAGCTGGGATTACAGGTATGTGCCACCATGCCCAGCTAATTTTGTAATTTTAGTAGAGACGGAGTTTCTCCATGTTGATCAGGCTAATCTCGAACTCCCAACCTCAGGTGATCCACCCTCCTCGGCCTCCCAAAGTGCTGAGATTACAGGTGTGTGCCACTGTGCCTAGCCCCCGGACACTAATTTTTTTTTTTTATTTTTTTGAGACGGAGTCTTGCTCTGTCGCCCAGGCTGGAGTGTAGTGGTGCAATCTTAGCTCACTGCAACCTCCGCCTCCCAGGTTCATGCCATTCTCCTGCCTCATCCTCCCAAGTAGCTGGGACTACAGGTGCCCGCCACCATGCCCAGCTAATATTTTTGTATTTTTTAGTAGAGATGGGGTTTCACCATGTTAGCCAGCATGGTCTCGATCTCTGGACCTCGCGATCCGCCCGCCTCGGCCTCCCAAAGTGCTGGGTTTAAAGGCGTGAGCCACCGCACACAGCCCCTGGCCACTAATTTTTATATATATTTTGTAGAGCCAGGGTCTTACTTTGTTTATCAGGCTGGTCTCAAACTCCTGGCCTCAACTGATCCTCCCTCCTTGGCCTCCAAAAGTGTTGAGGCTACAGGCAGGCATGAGCCACTGCACACATCCTATTAAATTCTTACTTGATCTGTATAAGCAGAAGAGTTATGGAGTGAATGAAGTCTAATTTGAATCACCAAAACAGAGAATCATGGCCTCTCAACCAGTTTCTACACTTGAGGCAATTTTCAGACTCAGAGACCAGAATCCCTTGAATGAAAGGGAGGACAGATGCTGTATGAAAGACCTGCTACATTGCCAAAAACATATACTGTTAGTCTTTCTCCCAGTCTTCCCCAAGGGACCTGTGGCTATTTACCAGGGTGACAGCATACTGGGGAAAAGGAAGGAGTCAGACTTTCCAGGGATTATTGGACACTGGCTCTGAATTGACACTTTTTTTCTGGAGACCCAAAATGTCACTGTGGTCCCTCATCACAGTAAAGGTTTATGGAGGTCAGGTGACTGATGGAGTTTTAGCTCAGGTCCTACTTATGGTGGGCCCAGTGAATGCTCAGATCAATCCTGTGGCTATTTCCCCAGCTCTGGAATGCATAATTGGAATAGATACACTCAGCAACTGGCAGAATCCCTGCATTGGTTCCCTGACCTGTGGTGTAAGGGCTATTACAGTAGGAAAGGCTAAATGGAAGCCACTAGGGCTGCCTCTACTTGCAAAATTAGTAAACCAAAACCACCCTGCATTCGCAGAGACTACAGAGATGAGTACCCCATCAAGGACTTATAAGATACAGGAGTGGTGATTCTCATCACATCCCCATTCAACTTACCTATTTGGCCTGTGCAGGAAACAGATGAATCTTGGAGAATGACAGTGGATTATCAAAAACTTAATCAGACAGTAACTCAATTGCACTGCTGTTTCAGATATGGTTTAACTGCTTGAGCAAATTGGCATGTTCCCTGATACCTGGTATGCAGCTACTGACTTGGCAAATGCCTTTTGCTCCATCCCTGTCCATAAAGACCACCAGAAGCAGTTTGCTTTCAGCAACACCTTCACTGTCCTATCTCAGGGATATATGAACTCTCCAGTTTTTTTTTTTTTTTTTTTTTTAAGATGGAGTCTCGGCCAGGTGCGGTGGCTCACGCCTGTAATCCCAGCACTTTGGGAGGCTGAGGCGGGTGGATCACAAGGTCAGGAGATCGAGACCACCCTGGTTAACACAGTGAAACCCCATCTCTATTAAAAATACAAAAAATTAGCCGGGCGTGTTGGCGGGCGCCTGTAGTCCCAGCTACTCAGGAGGCTGAGGCAGGAGAATGGCATGAACCCAGGAGGCGGAGCTTGCAGGGAGCTGAGATTGCACCACTGCACTCCAGCCTGGGTGACAGAGTGAGACTCCGTCACAAACAAACAAACAAACAACAACAACAACAAAAACCTCTGCCTCCCAGGTTCAAGTGATTTTCCTGCCTCAGCCTCCTGAGTAGCTGGGATTACAGGCCTGTGACACCACACCTGGCTAATTTTTTTGTATTTTTAGTAGAGACAGGGTTTCACCATGTTGGCCAGGATGGTCTCAAACTCCTGACCTCAGGTGAGCCATCCGCCTCAGCCTCCCAAAGTGCTGAGATTACATATATGAGCCACGACACCCAGCTCCATGGATTTTTACAGTATTGCTTCTGATCAAGCAGCTCACTTCACTGCATATGAGATGTGGAAATGCGCCTAGAATTCATTGGTCATTCCATATGGTGAATTCACCATATGGAATTCACCATAATTGACGGGTCTTACCATGTTCCCATTAGCCTGAAGCAGCTGGTTTGACAGAATAGTGAATTGCCTTTTGAAGACTCAGTGACAATGCCATCTAGGTGACAATACCTTGCAGGGCTGGGGCAATGCCCTGCAGGATGCTGTACATCCTCTAAATCAGTGTCCAGCATACAGTGCAATTTCTCTTACAGCCAGGTTTCACAGGGCCAGGAGTCAAAGGGTAGAAATTAGGAGTGGCTCCAGTCACCTTTATTTATTTATTTATTTATTTATTTAAGACGGAGTCTTGCTCTGTCACTAGGCTGGAGTGCAGTGGCGCGATCTCAGCTCACTGAAACCTCCGGCTCTCTTGTTCAAGTGATTCTCCTGCCTCAGCCTCCCGAGTAGTTGGGCTTACAGGCACACACCACCATGCCTAGCTAAGTTTTGTATTTTTAGTAGAGATGGGGTTTCACCATGTTGGCCAGGGTGGTCTTGATCTTCTGACCTCGTGTTCTGCCTGCCTCGGCCTCCCAAAGTGCTGGGATTACAGCTGTGAACCACCGCGCCCGGCCTCCAATCACTTTTATCCCTACCGATGCACTAGCAGCATTTCTGCTTCCCGTCCCCATGACCTTAGGCTCTGCTAATTTAGAGGTTGGTTCCAAAGGGAGAAATGCTTCCACTAGGCAACACAATGATTACATTGAACTGGAGGTTGAGGCTGCCACTCAGTCGCCTTGTGCTCCCCTTACCCAAAATTAATAGGCAAAGAAGGAGGTCACTGTACTGGCTGGGATGACTGGCCTTGATTACCAAGGGGATCCTGTATTGCTGCTACACAACAGAGGTAAGGAAGAGTATATCTGGAATACAGGAGCTCCCTTAGGGCATCTGTGAATACAGACAGTCTTTGTCTTATGATGATTTGACTTATGATTTTCTTGACTTTATGATGGGCAGAAGTGATACACATTCAGTAGAAACTGTTCTTTGAATTGTCAATTTTGGTCTCTTCCTGGGCTAGCAATATAGAGTACAATGCTTTCTCATGATGCTGGGCAGTGGCGGTGACTGTGGCTCCCAGTCAGCCACACGATTATGAGGGTAGACAGCTGATACTGTATTCTACAGTGTGCTGTATTTAATAAATTACGTGAGATAGTCAACATATCTAGTCAACAAAATAGGCTTTGTGTTAGATGATTTTGCCTAACCACAGGCTAATGGAAGTGTTCTGAGCACATTTAAGGGCTGAGCTATGATGTTCAGTAGGTTAGATGCATTAAGCGAATTTTCAATTTAGGGTATTTACAACTTAAGATGGATTTATGAGGGCCAGATGCAGTGGCTCACACCTGTAATCTCAGCGCTCAGGCCAAGGCAGGCAGATCACCTGAGCCCAGGAGTTCAAGAATGGCCTGGGCCACATGGTGAAACCCCGTCTCTACTAAAAATACAAAAAATTTAGCCAGGCGTGATAGTGCGTGGAGGCTGAGGTGGGAGGATCACCTGAGCTTGGGAAGTAGAGGCTGCAGTGAGCCAAGATTGCACCACTGCCCTCCAACCTGGGTGATAGAGTGAGACCCCATCTCAAAAAAAAAAAAAAAAAAAAAAGGATTTATCAGGACATAACCTCATTGTAAGTGGAGGAGCATCGGTACCACGTCCTGTGACTAAAATAAACAAAAGTGACAACAGCCTAATTCAGGCAGGAATATTAATGGTCCAGGAATCTCAGGAATGAAGGTTTGGGTCACCCCACCAGGCAAAGAACCATGACCAGATGAGGTGCTTGCTGAGGGAAAAGGAAATACAGAAAGGGCAGTGGAGGAAGGGAATTATAAAGACCAGCTCTGACCACATGACCAGTTGCAGAAATGAGGACAGTAATAACTATGAGTATTTCTTCCTTATTTTGTTATGAATGTTTGTATATAGATTAACCAAATATTTTTGTTTTCTTCCCTCTTATTCCCTTATCATCTAACATGAGATGTATTAATAATTTAAGCGGGGTGCAGGGGCTCACGCCTATAATCCCAGCTTTTTGGGAGGGCAAGGCAGGCAATTACTTGAGGCCGAGGAGTTTGAGACCAGTCTGGGCAACATGGCAAAATTCCTGTCTCTACAAAAAATACAAAAAATTAGCTGGGGGTGGTGGCGTGCACCTGTAGTCCTAGCTACTGGGGAGGCTGAGGCGGGAGGATTGCCTGAGCCCAGGAGGTGGAGGCTACAGTGAGCCGAGATTGTACCACTGCACTCCAGCCTGGGTGATACAGTGAGACCCTGTCTCAAAATAAACAACTAAATAAAATAATAGTTAACTTTATACTACGGTATTTAGGTTACAGGATATCAAAAGAGAAGAATGAACATTATCCAGGGATTTTGTATCTTCTCCTGGGGAAGGGTTGGTGTGTTTTTGGTTGCATGCAGGATAGTTGTACCATGTTAGGTGTAAGTACGACTTTGTTATTGTGTGTATTTGGAAATGAAGTGTGGTTTAAGGATATCAATGAGGAAAATTAAAATTCTTCCATGATTTTTAAAACTATTTTCTTTAGCCTCAGTCTAGTTAGTCTTTCCTACTAGATTGACTGATGGATTGATTGATTGACGGAGACAGACTCTCACTCTGTCACCCAGGCTGGAGTGCAGTGGTGCAATCACAATTCACTACATCCTTGACCTCCTGGGCTCAAGTGACCCTCCCACCTCAGCCTCCAGAGTAGCTGGGACTACAGGCACATGCCACCACACTCCGCTAATTTTTGTATTTTTTTGTAGACGGGGGTCTTGCTACAATGTTCAGGCTGGCCTCAAACTCGTGGGCTCAAGCAATCTTCAGGTTCCCAAAGCGCTGGAATCACAGGTATGAGCCATTGCACCCAGCTTCCCTATCTTTTTAAAAAAGAGATGGAGTTGCAGCCTCCTTTTTTTTTTTTTTTTTTTGTGACAGGGTCTCCATCTGTCACCCAGGCTGGAGTGCAGTGATGTGATCTCAGCTCACTGCAACTTCTGCCTCCTGGCTCAAGCAAACCTCCCACCTCAGCCTCCTGAGTGGTTGGGACCACAGGCATGTGCCACCACACCAGGCTAATTTTTGTATTTTTAGTAAAGACAAGTGTCTTGCCGTGTTGCCCAGGCTGGTCTCGAACTCCTGAGCTCAAGCGGTCCTCCTGCCTCGGGCTCCCAAAGTGCTGAGATTACAGGCGTGTGCTACTGCACAAGTGCCCCCTTTATCCTATACCAATTCCCACATAGACACAGAAGTATTGCTTGCTGTCTAATCCATTCTAAGTGTTCAATTTCTCTATTCCCACACCAATACCATATATGTAATTTACTATCGCTTTATAACATTTTGATCGGGCCAGCTACTTCATTGTTCTATTTTCTCAAAAATGTCTTGCTTGGCTACTTTTTTTTTTTTTTTTTTCTTTTTTTTTGAGATGGAGTCTTGCTCTGTTACCCAGGCTGGAGTGCAGTGGCGCGATCTCGGTTCACTCCCGGATTCACGCCATTCTCCTGCTCAGCCTCCCAAGTAGCTGGGACTACAGGCACCCGCCACCATGCCTGGCTAATTTTTTGTATTTTTAGTAGAGATGCGGTTTCACTGTGTTAGCCAGGATGGTCTCGATCTCCTGATCTCGTGATCTGCCCGCCTCAGCCTCCCAAAGAGCTGGGATTACAGGCGTGAGCCACCGCGCCCGGTCTACTCCCTCCTTTTAAAGCAAGGCAGGAGCAGAATCCGGGTGAGTTTTGTCCCTGGCACGGGTGCCTGTGCAGGCCATCACTCTGTCTACCATGGGATGTAAATCCTGGGTCAAGGCTCACGTGGAATTTCTCCTGTCTAGGAATTCTTCTCTGGTCACCCTAGCCCACCAGGTTGTCCTGTCCCTGGCACTGGTGTATTGTGGGGTGGTCCCTTCAGTCACTTCAGCCATATGTTGCTTATGGCTATCTGCCCTCCAGCATCCTTTGATCCCCCTGTCCATGTAGCCAAGTCACTGAGCCCTGCTATGTGCCTGGCCCCCAGCCAGGCACTGGGCCGCTGGAAATGGTGCTGGCACCTCCATAGCCCAGAGAATTGGGACCTCTGTGTCATGGATTGAATTGTCTTCCCCCTCCAAATTCATGTCTTGAAGTCCTAAACCCCAGCACCCCAGAATGTGACCTTATTTGAAAATAGGGGCCGGAGGCAGGTGGATCACTTGAGAACAGAGTGAGACTCCATCTAAAGAAAAAAAAAAAAAAAGGCCAGGCACGGTGTAATCCCAGCACTTTGGGAGTCCGAGGCGGGCGGATCACAAGGTCAGATCGAGACCATTCTGGCTAACACGGTGAAACCTCGTCTCTACTAAAAATACAAAAAACTAGCTGGGCGTGGTGGCAGGCGCCTGTAGTCCCAGCTACACGGGAGGCTGAGGCAGGAGAATGGCGCAACCCAGGGAGGCAGAGCTTTCAGTGAGCCGAGATCGCGCCACTGCACTCCAGCCTGGGCAACAGAGCAAGATTCTGTCTCAAAAAAAAAAAAAAAAAAAAAAAAGGCCAGCTGCTGTGGCTCACCCCTCAATCCCCACTTTGGGAGGCCGAGGTGGCTGGATCACCTGCGTTGGGAGTTTGGAGAATCAACCCCACTGTCATGGAGAAACAATTCACCCTACCAAAACTACAAAAAATTAGCCGGCATGGTGCATCGTAGCCTGTAATCCCAGCTACTCGAGAGGCTGAGGCAGGAGAATCGCTTGAACCCAGGAGGTAGAGGCTGTGGTGAGTCGAGATCATGTCATTGCACTCCAGCCTGGGCAATGAGAACGAAACTCTGTTTCAGAAAAAAAAAGAAAAAAATTGAAAATAGGGTCACTGCTGATGTAATTAGCTAAAATGAGGTTATTAGGGTTGGCCCTAATCTAATATGACTGGTGTCTTCATAAAAGGGGGAAATTTGGACAGAGACAGGCAGGCCTGCAGGGAGAACACCATATGAAGACGAAGGCAGAGGTCCGGGTGATGCTTCTACAAGCCAAGGAGCACCAACAGTTGCCAGAAGCTAGGAGAGCCTGGAACCGAGTCTTCCTCACAGCCCTCAGGAGTCAATGCCGCCAACACCTCGATCTTGGACTTTGAGCCTCCAGAACTGGGAGCTATGCAAGCTCCCAAGTTTGTGGTACTTTGTTAGGGTGGCCCTAGCAAACTCATACACTCTGATAGAAGCCTGTGTGAGTTTCCTGATACTGACTGGGAGGTTAGGAAGGGCTTCCTAGAGGAGGAGATGCTGAGCTGGAGTTTCAAGGATGGGTAGTTTATCAGGCAAGGACATTCCAGGCAGAGTGAAGAACATATGCAAACCCCAGGAGGTATAGTGACCATCAGAGACTCTTCCTTGAACTTTTCTTTCCTTTTTTTTTTGAGACAGAGTCTTGCTCTGTCGCCCAGGCTGGAGTGCAGTGGCACAATCTTGGCTCATTGCAACCTCTGCCTTCCAGGTTCAAGTGATTCTCCTGCCTCAGCCTCCTAAGTAGCTGGGACTACAGGCATGCACCGCTGTGCCCAGCTAATTTTTGTATTTTTAGTAGAGACGGGGTTTCCCCATGGTCACCAGGCTGGTCTTGAACTCCCGACCTCAAGTGATCCACCCGTCTCAGCCTCCCAAAGTGCTGGGATTACAGGCGTGAACCACTATGCCCGGCTTTTTCTTTTTCTTTTTTTTTTTTTTTGAGATGGAGTCTCACTCTGCTGCCCAGGCTGGAGTACAGTGGTGTGATCTCAGCTCACTGCAACCTCCGCCTCCCAGGTTCAAGCGATTCTCTCACCTCAACCTCCCGAGTAGCTACGATTACAGGTGTGCACCATCACACCTGGCTAATTTTTGTATTTTTAGTAGAGCTGGGGTTTCACCACGTTGGTCAGTCTGGTCTCAAACTCCTGACCTCAAGTGATCCACCTGCCTTGGCCTCCCAAAGTACTGGGATTGCAAGCAAGAGTCACCGCACCCGGCCCTCCTTGAACCTTTCTTTGATTTTCCCTACTGCCTGCCCTGCCCAAGCATCTGAGACCTGGCAACTCCCTTGCTCGAAGATAACAGAAAAATTATTTTTACCAGGAGGGCCTCTTGGACCCAGGTGGTGATGTGCATCATTCTCACCAGCAGGGGGTGATCACACAATTGTAGGTGAAGGAAGGGTGGCTGGGGGCACAGGTACTGACCAACCTTCTGGCATTTGTCAGGGTCGAAGGTCCCTGCTCTCAGGGGCAAGTGCACCCAGCCCTGTAGAAGCTAGGGTGGGCAGCCCTGTGCCGGCCTCAGGACACAGAGCACCCTGGGAGGACAGACACCCAGAAACATGGCCCTCCTTACAAGTACTTTATTTCCATTACAATAGTGCCACACCAAAACTACAGTAGCACAAAACATAATACAAAAAATAGATTCCCAGCTCCCAACTCCATGTCCACGCACCCACAGAGAAGCCAGCCCTATGGCTCCCCAGGCCTAAGGGGAGGGGTCTCACTTCATCTTCCTTAAAGCTTTGGAGGGGGTACTAGCAGTGGCAGGGGCTTCCACCCCTGTTGGGCCTGAGCCCTCTTCTTCCCCAACCCACCGCCGGCCCCGGCAGACCTGAGCCAGGAGTGTGGTCTCCATTCCCTCGGGCTGTACCCCCAGCCCTAGGACACCTGCCTCAGTCCAGGGGGTCCAAGCCCATGGTGCTGGTGCTGACATTGCAGGACCATCTCCATGTGGAAGGCAGGAGGATCAGGGGAGGGGAGGCAGAGGGGACACCATGGCTGGGAGAAGCCCACCTCTATGTGGCAAGGGGACTACGGCCGCCTCCCACCCCAGCTCCTTCTCGGGTTCCTGTCTCCTCTGCAGAGCTACCAGGATTGCTGCGTGCTGGGACCAGGGCCTCCCTCTGGAATCCACTCTCGACACCCTGCACCAGCTCGGAGGCTGACCCCGAGGTGGCAGGCGTGTCCCTGTGCTGTCTGCTTCCTCTCAGGCAGGAGGCTTCCAGCTTCCCAGGTGAGGGGAACCCACTGTCCGGGCAGGGCTGGGTCAGGAGGCCTGCGCTGCTGAGGTGGAAAGGCGGTGGCTGTGGAGGGCACGTGCTGCCCCCGCCTCTGTCTTGGGGCCTGGCTTCCCCACTGGACGGCAGAGACCGCTCCAGGTGCTTCCACTTGGTGGAGCCTGTGAATCTGCTATTGGAGAAGCTGTGGTCTCAAGCAAGGGACGGACACCACCGGCCAGACTGGGTTGAGGAACCTTCCTCTCACAGTGTCCCCTGGCTAAAAGCATCCCTCAAAGGGGAGTCCATCCATCTAGCTACAAGTACTATCTTGATTCAACCCAGGGGCCAACAATGGACAGCTACCCAGGGTAAGTCCAGCAGTTCTACAGTCTTCCGATGCCCCACGCCGCGGACCTGCAGGCCAGAGCTCCTGGGCTGCCGTGGGGGTTAGCCCTGCAGGCACCGGGGAAATGGGGCTACAGCCTGTGCTTCCATCAGGACACCTGGGGGCTGCACTGAGGAGGCCAAGGAGCATCTAGGGGCAGGGGCTGTCTCCTTGGGGTGGAGACTGGTGGCTGCAGCCTCAGATAAGGCACTAGAGGACCGGACTGGTCCTGGGAGCCAGGCCCAGCCATGTGGTGGATGACGGTGCTTAGAGAGGGAGAGGATTTGGGTCCTGCGGGAGGTGAGAGCTGTTTTCTCTTTTCTTTTTTTTTTTGAGACGGAGTCTCCTTCTGTAACCCAGGCTGGAGTGCAGTGGCGCAATCTCAGCTCACTGCAACCTCTGCCTCCTGAGTTCAAGCGATTCTCTTGCCTCAGCCTCCCGAGTAACTGGGATTACAGGTGCCCGTCACCACACCCGGCTTATTTTTGTATTTTTTTTAGTAGAGATGGGGTTTCACCACATTGGCCAGGCTGGTCTCGAACTCCTGACCTCAGGTGATCCGCCCACCTCGACCTCCCAAAGTGCTGGGATTACAGGAGTGAGCCACCGTACCCGGCCTATTTTCTCTTTTCTCCTTTCCCTGGGGAAGAGGTTGGCCAGACAGACCCTGGTGTGGCTGGGATGGGGGACTGCTGCAGAGAGGAAATGGGCCCCTGAGATAGACATGGGACAGCCTGAAAAGGTGGGACCGAGAGGGGACACCTGTGGCCAGCAGTGTATCTCCGATAGAGTCTCACCCTGCAGGGCTCCTGCAGTCTGGCTTCAGGGTGCTTGGTACGCCCAGATGATGTTTGAGGGTCCTGACCTGGCCTCATTCTGCCATAGCCATCAGTCCCCTGCTGTAGCTTTGGGGATCAGAACTTCCCTGCTAGGGCTCCCACTGTTGGACTCAGGGGACAGAGGCAGGCTAGCTGAAGGGGCAGTGCCCATGAGCTGGGACCTCCCAGAGCCGGCTCCTCCCTCTGCCTGGCCTCCACACCTCTACTGGTCTCCATGCCTCTGCACGAGGTGACAGGAGCTGAAATCACACATCCCAAGAGCCAAGGCAGCTGTCTGATTTGGAGACTTGCTCTGTGGCTCAGGGATCCCTGCCTCAGCCCAGCCCCACAGGGAGTGGGGAAGAGGGATCCCTGCCTCAGCCCAGCCCCACAGGGAGTGGGGAAGAAAGGGGGTAAATAGGTGGGGCTTCCCTTGTCCACAGGTTATTTAGAAAAACAGAACATAATAAATATACCAATTCTTTCCTTAAAAAAAAAAAGTGTTTAAATGCGTTTTTCCCTGAAGATTTCCAGTGTATTCCACAATGTTTAAAAAATAGTTTCCCCAAAAATATATCTTGAAAGCATTTGACACAGTGGTATTTGTGGCGTATCTGGCGCTTGTCAGCATGGGGCCCAGGCCTGATGAGCCACCCGCCCGACACCCGAATGCCCGCTGAAGGTGGTGCACGTGTGTGCCTGGATGTCCGGCTCTTCACAGGGGTCAGATGGTGGGTTCTGTTGAGAGCCGACACCATGGGCTCGGTTCCAGCTGAAAACCCTTCAGTGCGGGGAAGCAGAGCCCCGGGTGGCCAAGCGGGCTGAGCAATGCCCTGGAGGCTGGACAGGGGGCTCGTCCTCAGCCCCTTCCCCTCCGTCTTGGCTCTCTCCGCTTCATCCTTACCAGACTTCGCATTTGTGAGGCGGGTTCATGGGCGAGCCAGGTGAGCAGTGGAAGTGTTCTGAGAACTCCTTGGAATTGGAGAGGGAGCCGATGACCCGGAAGCGAGAGGGGCTGTGGGGGTCGGTGATGAGGCCTTCGTGGGAGCTCTCAGGTGTGCGGACGGAGCACCAGACCTTTGAAGGGACAAGAGAGAGAGGCCAGGGTCACTGCGGGGCCCTGGGGCTGCCAGACTGTCCCCATTACAACAGCAGGGGAGGCCAGGTGCAGTGGCTCACACCTGTAATCCCAGCACTCTGGGAGCCAAGGTGGGAGGGCTGCTTGAGCCCAGGAGTTCATGACCAGCTTGAGCAACATGGCAAGACCCCATCTCTACAAAAAAAAAAAATTAACAAGGTGTGGTGGTGTGCACTACGGTCCCAGCTCCTGGGAGGCTGAGGCAGAAGGATCACTGGAGCTGGGGAAGTCAAGGCCGCAGTGAGCTGAGATGGTGCCACTGCATTCCAGCCTGGGTGACAGAGTGAGATCCTGTCTCAAAAAACAAAATAAGGCTGGGTGTGGTGGCTCATGCCTATAATCCCAGCACTTTGAGAGGCCAAGGGGCGGTGAATCGTTTGAGGCCAGGAATTTGAGACCAGCCTGGCAAACATGGTGAAACCCTGGCTGTGCTAGAAATACAAAAATTAGCTGGGTGTGGTGGTGTGTCCTATAATCCCAGCTACACGGGAGGATGAGGCAGGAGAATCACTTGAACCCGGGAGGTTGACGTTACAGTGAGCTGAGATCATGCCATCACACTCCAGGCTGGGCGACCGAGGGAGACTCCGGCTCCAAAAACACAAAATTCAGAAAAACAACACCAGGGGGATGAGCCCCCGAACTGATCCTGAGATCCCGGGGAGTCAGGAGGACCCCCCTGAGTGGGTCAGGAAGAGAAAGTGGGCTGGTGTAGGGCTGGTGTGTGCCACTCCCCATGCCAGCAGCCTCTAACGCAGTTGTCTCCAAACTGTTCTCCTTCAGCCAGCGCAGCATCTCTGTCTGACGCACCCGCATTCGATTCCATCTGAACAAAGGACTGTGTCCGAACACCAGTTGGAAAAGCTTGGATTTAGTCCAGATCTCTCGTTTCCTGGGCAGAACAAATTGTCTAATGGCCTGGTAGCTGAGTGCCAGCAGAAGGCTACCAGATGAATGCCGAGTGAAGGCATGATCTGGGGCATTTTTTTTTTTTTTTTGAGACAGAATCTTGCTATGTTGCCCAGGCTGGAGTGCAGTGGCATGAACTTAGTTCACTGCAACCTCTGCATCCCGGGTTCAAGTGATTCTCATGCCTCAGCCTCCTGAGTAGCTGGGACTACAGGCAGCCACTGCCACGTCTGGCTATTTTTTTGGTATTTTTTCATAGAGACAGGGTTTCACTATGTTGACCAGGCTGGTCTCAAACTCCTGACCTCAGGTGATCCGCTTGCCTCGGCTGCCCAAAGTGCTGCGATTACAGGCGTGGGCTGCTGTGCCTGGCTGGGCATCTTATGTTTAAGAAATCTCTAGAACCCTAGAACCAGAAGGGTCCTGAGTGATCAGCTCGTCCTCTCATTGACCAGATCCAGGAATCCCTTCACTGGTACTTTTGGCCCTTCTGTGCATCTCTCTAATGACAGGGCACATGTGCTGTGCACGGTCCAGTGACTTGGGAAGTCCTCAATCTGTGGGGAACTTGCCTTTCGGCTCTCTGGGATCTTGAAACATCAAGATGGCAGAATGTACCATGTGTGGCATGTTTTCCTAATGGACTCACCTGTGCAAAGCCCAGGAAGAAGAGCTGGTTATTGGTGAGGCCCAGGGTAGGCAGCGTCTGCTCAGCCCCGTTCTTCTTCACCCAGTTCTGGTAAGCCTGGGAGGAGAGAAAACCAAAGCTCAGGGGTTCCCATGGCAGGTGGTAAAGGAGGGGACTGGTATGGAGGTCTCAGGGAGCTCCCCCATGTCAGGGCAGGTACTAGTTTCCGGGGATCTGGGCCTGGGCTCAGCCTAGGGGAGCCCTCTTCCTGATGTGCACTCATTTAGCCCTATGGCTTAAAATACCTTCTACGCACTGATGGCTCTCACATTTACGCCTTCTGCTCCAGCCTCTTCCCTGATGTGTATATTTAACTGTGCCAGCTGGACAGTCAAGATGCATCTCAAACTTAACATGGTACAAACAGAATGGCAGCACACGCGCGCACACACACACACACACACCTTCCCCATCATGGTCAAAGGTACCACCATCCATCATCTCAGGCCCCAAACCCAGAACGCTTCTTCAATTCTTCTCTTTCTCTCAGATCAAACACTGACCACTGCTCTGCTCCCGCTTCCCAGTGCTCTACCCTGTCTCCTGGCTGGACAACCTCACAACAGCTTTCTCATCAGTCTTCTGACTCAGGCTGATCCAATTCCATTCCCTTCCTGGCAAAGTAACTTCAGTGAACCTTAGGAAGCAGGTGCTGGCAACCCTTCTCTGTGGACGGCCAGAGAGTGAGTACGTTGGGATTTGTGGGCTAAGGGTCGCCATTGCAATGACTCAATTCTGCTACTACAGCAGTAAGGTCAGCCACATGGCCGGGCGCGGTGGCTCACACCTGTAATCCCAGCACTTTGGGAGGCCGAGGCGGGTGGATCACTTGAGGTCTGGAGTTTGAGACCAGCCTGGGCAACATGGTGAAATCCCATCTCTACTAAAAATACAAAAATTAGCCGAGGCGCGGTGGCGCGTGCCTGTAATCCCAGCTACTCGGAAGGCTGAGGCAGGAGAATCACTTGAACCCAGAAGGCGGAGGTTGCAGTGAGCTGAGATCATGCCCCTGCGCTCCAGCCTGGGTGACAGAGTGAGACCCTGTCTCAAAAAAAAAAAAAAAAAGCTACAGACATGGAAACAAATGGAGCCAGCTGTGACCCCCAAGAAGCTTCATCTACAAAAACAGCCTCATAGCTAGATTTGGCCCATGGGCTGTAGTTATACTGACTTGTTTTTTAGTTGTTTTTTGTTTTTTTTTTTGAGACAGGGTATCACTGTCGCCCAGGCTGGAGTGCATTGGCATAATCTTGGTTCTCTGCAACCTCCACCCCCCAGGCTCAAGCGATCCTCCCACCTCAGCCTCCTGGAGGAATCACAGATGCACACCACCATGCTCAGCCAATTTTTTTGTATTTTTGGTAGAGACGGGGTTTCACCATGTTGCCCAGGCTGGTCTTGAAGTCGAGTTTGTGATCCACCTACCTCGGCCTCCCAAAGTGCTGGGATTACAGGTGTGAGCCATGGTGCCCAGCTGACTCTTGTTTTATTTTTATTTATTTATTTTTTTGAGACAGAGTCTCCCTTTGTCACCCAGGCTGGAGTGCAGTGGTACAATCTCGGCTCACTGCAACTTCCACCTCCCAGGCTCAAGCAATCCTCCTACCTCAGCCTCCTGAGTAACTGGAACCACAGATGCACATCACCATGCCACGCTAATTTTTTTGTATTTTTGGTAGAGACAGGGTTTGACCATGTTGCCCAGGCTGGTCTTGAAGTTGAGCTTGCGATCCACCTACCTCGGCCTCCCAAAGTGCTGGGATTACAGGTGTGAGCCACGGCACCTAGCTGACTCTTGTTTTATTTTTATTTATTTATTTTTTTGAGACAGAGTCTCGGTCTCTCGCTCTGTTACCCAGGCTGGAGTGCAGTAGCCCAATCTTGGCTCACTGCAACCTCTGCCTCCCGGGATTAAGTGATTCTCATGCCTCAGCCTCCCAAGTAGCTGGGATTACAGGCATGAGCCACTGAGCCCAGCTAACCCGTTTTAAAGGATAAGTTGAGTCATGTCATTCCTCTATTTTAAAACCCTATTGTGTCTCTCTATCATAACTAGGACAAAACCCAAGCTCCTTCCTCAGCCACAGCCAACAAGCCCAGAGTGGTCTGGTCCCTGCATTCCCTGCACTCTGCCCCGCCCATCTTCCCATCCTTGGACGTGCCAGGCTTGTGTCTAGTTCGTGGCCTCTGCACTTGCTCTTCCTTTTGCTGAGACCATTTTCCCCAGCTTTTCCCAGGCTCTTCCTCATCATGTAGGTCTCAATGCAAATGTCATAACCCCAGAGAAGACCTGCCGTGGCCAGCGTCCCCCCATTATTCCTCTTACCCCGTTATTGCTTATTACTTCGCCCCAGTTTATATTCATCGCCTTATCAATAGCTGATACTATCTTACAGATTTATTATGTATTTATTTGCCTTTCTTCCCCTTCCAGCCTCCACTAAGGGTATAAGCTTTTTGAGAGCAGGATGAGCTTCAGACACAGCCCCTGCTGGGTAGATTCTCAATACCTTTCATTGACTCGTGGACTTTAAGCAACCTAATATCCAATATTTCTGGGCTCAGTTTGCTTATCTGCAAAACGGGGATTATAATACCTAACAGCAAAGCTGCTAGGAATACTCCAAGCCTGGCACTTAAGAAGGCTCAATAAATGACAGCTCTACGGATTTCTGCTCTTACTGCCGCGGTTGGGAGGAAGGCCTGTCTTACTCTCTCTGACAGACACCTACTGTTCTTCTCTCGTGGCCTCTGTTACCTCTCCCATCTGACTCGGGGAGCATCTCTGAGTATCTCTCTGGGGTCAGCCTGTGTCTAAATCATCTTGCTTTATCTTCCCAACAACCCAATAATGCAGGTAGTAGCTAATCAGAGCCAAGTCAAGTGAGGCTCAAGGAGGTTCAGTAACTTACTCCAGAACCAGGACTTGAACCCAGAACTGGCTCCACGACCAGTGTCCCTTGCCTTGGCTGCTTAGTCCCCAGGGGCCTCCCAGACCCACAGGGGGCTGACTTGGTGGTGGCCTCCCCTGCAAAGGTGAGAACAGGCAGGCTCTTCAGGCGGATCCAGCCCGAGCCCCGTCCTGTGTCTCTGTCAGGCCAGACTCAGAAGGCACAAAGCCGTCTGGTGCCAAGCCCTTGTGGCGGGGGCCTCTACAGTCAGCCTCATGATTGGTCCTCACCACCCCCCATTTCGCAGAAGAGGAAACAGAAGCTCGCATGGCTGCTGTGCCTGCCCCGGTTGTCCGTGATGATCCTCTATGGACAGGCATCTGGATGGAGCCAGCGCTGGGCCCAGGCGTGTGTGGGGAGCGGGGCTCTCACCCGATAGGCCGCCTTGAGGCCCCCGTTATCAGCGATGTTCTCCCCCAGGGTGTGCCGCCCGTTCACTGGCTCCCCGTTCACGCTGTAGTTGCTGTACTGTTCAACCATGCACTCGGTCTGACGCTTGAAGGCCTCCACGGACGAGTTCTTCCACCACGGTCGGAGGTTCCCATCCTTGTCATACTCCCGTCCTGTGGGTCAGAGGGAGGCATCATGTCAAGGGAGGGAGTGGCAGAGCGGGGACCTGCTACTCCTCCCTCCTCCTGATGAGAAGTGGTTCATCCGTCCACCCCCGTCCTCCAGCCAGCATGGGGAGACGAGGTCTCTGTGAGTGCCGAGGGACATGGATGGGGAGGCCGGTCAGAGGCGGGAGAGGATGGAGGAGAGAGATCCAGGGAAAGCCCCATCGTGGCCTGAGGCTCAGTGGGGCTTGCTTTGTTTTCTTTTTCTTTCTTTTTTTTTTTTTTTTTTTGAGACAGAGTCTCACTCTGCCACCCAGGCTGGAGTACAATGGCGCAATCTCAGCTCACTGCAACCTGTGCCTCCTGGGTTCAAGTGATTCTCGTGCCTCAGCCTCCGGAGTAGCTAGGATTACAGGCACATGCCACCATGTCTAACTGATTTCTGTATTTTTTTTTTTAGTAGAGACGGGGGGTCTCACCATGTTGGCCAGGTTGGTCTGGAACTCCTGACGTCAAGTGATCTGCCTGCCTCAGCCTCCCAAAGTGCTGGGATTACAGGTGTGAGTCACCGCGCCTGGCCTATTTTCAACACTGCCTAACTGATCCTGAGTAACAGATGCCTAGCAAGAGGCAGATGGAGCCAGCCGACTTAGGATCACAAGACAGGCCCAGGCCACCCAGGTCTCTGCCTCTTCCATCTCCGCCTGGGAGTCCCCAAGGTAGGAGGCAATGAGGAGGATTTTGGACATTAGTTGGGGAGGAGGGACTGACTTCAAAGCCCTGATTGCAGTTGGACTGGAGAAGTCTCTGGAGTGGTGGAGAAATGTCCACTCCCTGCTAAACCTAATAGGAATCCCAAGTGCCGGACAACTTCCACGAGCGGGGCACCTCACTACACACTTCACAGTCCTCCCAATCACCACGGGAGGGTGGAACCATCACGCTCCTTTTACAGACAAGACGTGGGGGCCTGGAGAAATGACAGCACCTGCTAAACTTCATATAATCAGCAGGTGGCAGAGCAAGGATTTGAACCCAGATCCTTCTGTCTCCAAAGCTAACACCTTAGAAGTGAAGGGTGCAGAGCCTGTAATCCCAGCACTTTGGGAGGCCAAGACGGGCAGATCACGAGGTCAGGAGATGGAGACCATCCTGGCTAACATGGTGAAACGCCGTCTCTACTAAAAATACATAAATTAGACGGGCGAGGTGGTGGGCGCCTGTAGTCCCAGCTACTCGGGAGGCTGAGGCAGAAGAATGGTGAGAACCCGGGAGGCGGAGGTTGCAGTGAGCCGAGATCACACCACTGCACTCCAGCCTGGGCGACAAAGAGAGACTCCATCTCAAAAAAACAATAATAATAAATAAATAAAATAAAAAAGAAGTGAAGGGTACAGAAAGCAGAGGCAGTGGGGCCTGGAAGACGACTGGCCCAGTCTGAAGGGGCCCAAGGAACCTGTACCAGGCAGTGGTGTGATCATAATCATAGTTCACTGTAGCCTCAAACTCCTGGGCTCAAGTGAGCCTCCTACCTCAGCCTCCCAAGTAGCTAGGACTATTAAAATTTTGCCACCACGCCTGGCTAAATTTTTACTTTCTTAGTAGATACATTTTATTTTATTGAGAGGGAGTCTCGCTCTGTCACCCAGGCTGGAGTGCAATGGCACAATCTCAGCTCACTGCAACCTCTGCCTCCCAGATTCAAATGATTCTCCTGCCTCAGCCTCCTGAGTAGCTGGGATTACAGGCACCAGCCACCATGCCCAGGTAATTTTTGTATTTTTAGTAGAGACAGGGTTTCGCCATGTTGGCCAGGCTGGTCTCAAACTCCTGACCTCAGGTGATCTGCCTGCCTTGGCCTCCCACAGCTCTGGGATTACAGGCATAAGCCACCATGCCCACCCTAATTTTTTTTTTAGTAGAGATGGAGGTCCTGCTATGTTGCCCAGGCTGGTCTCAAACTCCTACTCTCAAGCAATTCTCCTCTAAAAGCACTGAGATTACAGGCATGAGCCATCGTGCCCAGCTGGAAGTCGTACCTTGATCATCAAAAGCATGAGTCAGTTCATGGCCCACGACGACACCGATGCCACCAAAGTTTAAGGCCCTGGAGGGAAGGACACAAAGATGGAGGTGATGCTTTGACAGGAGGGCCTCTCCCTCTTGCCCAGGTATGGGAACCTCAGTTCCTGGGCTTGGAGACATAACAAAATTCCACAGAGCTCTGTGTGGATAAGGGTGTGGTCATGGCCTGAGTCTCCAGCGAGGCCCGTGAAGCCAGACAGAGGCTGGGCACAGTCTGTGTGGTCGGCTGTGCCCACTGGGCACCACGCACTGTGCTAGATGCTCTACAGACCGAACTGTCCTCTTCAGTCATTGCAAAAGAGTTAGCCATGGTCACCACTGACCAGCTCTATTCATGAGTAGACCAAGGCTGGGAATGGGTCAATCGCTTTGCCCAAGGGCCACACAGTCATCAAATAGCAGACATGGGATTCAAACGGAGACAGCAGCCTTAACCCTCCCCACTCCCCAGCTCTGACTGTGCTATAACATTGTCAGGGGGGCGCTTCCCTTAGGTAGGGCTCTTAATTCCATGAGATGCTCCCAATACCCACTGTGCAGGGCTTCCAGATCTCACTGGAGGGAAGGAAAGTGGGTGAGGATGTTGCTTCCTCTGCAACATCTCTGACCACCCAAGCCACCTGGACCACTGGGGCAGAGATCACACGGTGAGACTGGCTTGGTCATATGGGCCATGGGACTGGGCTGGGGGTTCACTGAGGGTTGGGGAAAAGAATTGGGGTAGGGGCCCCAGAGGCAGCCTACTTGGGTGAGGAACGCGTGTAGAATGGTGCCTGTAGGATCCCGGCCGGAAACACAATCTCATTCTTGGTGGGCGAGTAGTAGGCGTTCACCATGGGCGGGGTCATGCTCCACCTACAAGCAACACACACGTGGGAGGCCTCAGCACAGGGTGGGAGGCAGGTGGGGACAGCCTGCGTGGAGCACTGCTTAGGGATGGGGATCAAGGGCATTAAAAATGCAGACTCTCCTTGACCCCAGGCCCAAGTGCACACAAGTACAAGGACATCTACAGAAGGACTGTTTGTTTTGAGACAGGGTCTAATTCTGTCACCTAGGCTGGAGTGCAGTTGTGTGATCATGGCTGACTGCAGCCTCAACTTCTGAGCTTCAAGCCATCCTCCTGCCTCGGACTCCCAAAGTGCTGGGATTATGGGCGTGAGCCATTGTGCCCGGGTGCAGGACTGTTTTTTAGGAGAAAACTAGAAAACACCTGTCTATAAATAAATCAGTTAATTAATGATGTCACATCACACGGTGGAATACTGAGGTTCTTACAAAGAGCAGGAAGGGCCATTAGATTTTGAAATGTCAGTGCACAGTGGCTCATGCTTGTAATCCCAGGACTTTGGGAGGCTGAGGTGGGTGGATCACTTGAGGTCAGGAGTTCAGGACCAGCCTGGCCAACATGGCAAAACCCCGTCTCTACTAAAAATACAAAAAAATTAACAAGGTGTGATGGCGCACACTTGTAATCCCAGCTACGTGGGTGGCTGAGGCATGAGAATCGCTTAAACCTGGGAGGTGGAGGTTGCAGTCAGTTGCGATTGCGCCACTGCACTCCAACCTGGATGACAGAGCGAGACTGTCTCAAGAAAAAAAGAAAAAGAAAAAAAAAGAAAAAAAAAAAGAAAAGAAAAAGATTTTGAAAAGTCACCATTGTCTAGGCTTGAAGAGTATCTATTAGCAGTTTTCAAAGTGTGGTCTGTAGACACCTGGCGGGGAGGGTCCTCAAGACCCTTTTAGGGGATCTATGAAATCAAAACTATCTTATTTATTTATTTTTTGAGACAGAGTTTTGCTCTTGTCACCCAGGCTGGAGTGCAGTGGCACGATCTTGGCTCACTGCAACCTCCGCCTCCTGGGTTCAAGCGATTCTCCTGCCTCAGCCTCCCAAGTAGCTGAGATTACAGGCCCCCACCACCACGTCTGACTAATTTTTGTATTTTTAGTAGAGATGGGGTTTCACTGCATTGGCAAACTCAGGCGATCCGCCCGCCTTGGCCTCCCAAAGTGCTGGGATTACAGGCGTGAGCCACTGCACCCGGCTGAAATCAAAACTATTTTCATAATATTAAGATGTGGCCGGGCGCGGTGGCTCAAGTCTGTAATCCCAGCACTTTGGGAGGCTGAGACGGGCGGATCACGAGGTCAGGAGATAGAGACCATCCTGGCTAACATGGTGAAACCCCGTCTCTACTAAAAAATACAAAAAAAAACTAGCCGGGTGAGGTGGCGGGCGCCTGTAGTCCCAGCTACTCGGGAGGCTGAGGCAGGAGAATGGCGTGAACCCGGGAGGCGGAGCTTGCAGTGAGCTGAGATCCGGCCACTGCACTCCAGCCTGGGCAACAGAGCAAGACTCTGTCTCTAAAAAACAAAACACAAGCCAGGTGCAGTGGCTCAAGCCTGTAATCCCAGCACTTTGGGAGGCCAAGACGGGCGGATCACGAGGTCAGGAGATCGAGACCATCCTGGCTAACACGGTGAAACCCCGTCTCTACTAAAAAAATACAAAAAAATAGCCCGGCGAGGTGGTGGGCGCCTGTAGTCCCAGCTACTCGGGAGGCTGAGGCAGGAGAATGGCGTGAACCCGG
>NW_022167427.1:0-1272 GCF_008728515.1 Papio anubis | reverse complement strand
TTTATTTCTTATGTCAGTGATCATAGTTTTAAAAATAACTATTTGAACATCTGAATATTAACTGCTTTGTAGTCTTTGCTAAAGTCAATATTTAGGAAAAGTTAGAATCAGCCTTCATTGACTGTTTTCTGTTGCTGTTATTGTAGTTGCTTTATTTTTGTTCCTACAATATAGATCATACTTCTCTTTTTCCAGGATTTTTTAAACTGTAAACTGTACATTTTTGATAATATATTACAGTATCTCTCTTTAGATTATCAGTTTTTTAAATTTAAATTTAAATTTGTTTAGAAACAGGGTCTCACTCGGTCACCTAGGCTGGAATGTGGTGGTGTGATCATAGCTCACTGCAGTCTCGACCTCTTGGGCTCCAGTGATCCTCCAGCTTCATTCTCCTGAGTAGCTGGGATGTAGGTGAATGTCACCACTCTCTGCTATTTTTTAAAAAATTTTTATAAAGACAAGGATGTCACCATTTTGCACAGCCTGGTCTCAAACTCCTGGCCTCAAGTGATGCTTCTGCATCAGCCTCTCAAAGTACTGGGATTACAGGCTTGAGCCACCATGTCAGGCCTTGAATTTGCTTCGTTTTTCTGAGCATTTTTAAATTTTCTTCTTAGTTACTTATCTGAACTTACTGATAGTGCCTGACTTATGGTAGTTGGAGTTATAATTTTTTCACTTTGAGATGGTGTGAGGGTGATATGCATTCAAGTAGAAACAGTACTTCTAGTATTCATATGACTATTCTATTTTCTCTTTCAGTATAGTATCCAATAAATTACCTAAGATATTCAACACTTTATTGTAAGATAAGCTTTGTGTTAGATAATGTTGCCCAACTGTAAGCTAATGTGAGTATTCTGAGCACATTTAAGATAGGGTAGGTTGGGCTATAATATTGAGCGGATTAGATATATTAAATGTATTTTCAATGCCTGATACTGAAAAATCTGTATCTCACGTGGTGTTTGACCACTGATATCTCTGCTTCTTTTTATTCTTAATATTAATCTTTAGTTTGAATTTATAGGAACCACACATGTGTCTGCACAGCTTAGTGGTCAACAAGGATTTGAGAAGAAGTTTTGCTCAAATATCTGGAGCTTATAAATCTATCTGCTGTCAATCCATCTGTGTGTAGTTTAAAAAACACAAGCAAAATGCAGCCAGTTTTTACCTCCCTCTGGTTTTACTTTGCACCAGGCACTCCTGGGTCTCATCCCTAGAATATATAGCTTCTAAGTCACCAGGAATGTGTGCAGAGATTGT
>NW_022167426.1:0-1272 GCF_008728515.1 Papio anubis | reverse complement strand
TTTTGGAGGCCAAGGCGGGTGGATCACTTGAGGTCCGGAGTTCGAGACCAGCCTGACCAACATGGTGAAACCCCGGCTCTACTAAAAATACAAAAATTAGCCGGGTGTGGTGGGGGACATCTGTAATCCCAGCTATTCAGCAGGCTGAAGCAGGAGAATTGCTGAAACTGAAACTCAGGAGGTGGAGGTTGCAGTGAGCCAAGACCATGCCACTACACTCCAGCCTGGGCAACAGAGCAAGACTTTGCCTCAAAAAAAAAAAAAAAAAAAAAGAAAGAAAGAAAAAAATAAATAAAAGGCATAAGGAATGGAAGGGAAAAATGGTCATTATTTCAGATAAAATGACTGTATACATAGAAAATCCAAACAAATATACAGATAAGTTATTTAATTAAAACAACTTAGTAATGTTGCTAGGTACAACTTCAATAATAAAAACCAAGTATATTTCTATTTATCAGAAGAAATAATGAGAAAATAAGATTTAGAAAAGCTACCATTTACAATTACATAAAAAACCATGAAGTACTCAAGAATAAATACAACAAAAGACACACAGACCTCCACAGAGAAAATGAGGAGCCTCCTCGGGCAACATTAAAGGAGACGGACATAAAAATAAATGGAACAAATGACCCCGTTTCTTCAACAAATAAATGGCCTGGGGAAAGATAAGGAAGGGGGGGGTCTTTAAGTCAAAAGAGCCTCAAGAGACAAGTTGGCCACATGCAACCTGGGGATCTTGTTCGAATTTCCATTCAAGCAAACTAGCTGTGAAAGACATTTTTGAGACAATTCCTGAAAACAAGCACAAACTGGCATTAGTTTCCATTAAGAAATTATTAATGTGGGCCGGGTGTGGTGGCTCACACCTATAATCCCAGCACTTTGGGAGGCCGAGGCGGGCAGATCACTTGAGGTCAGGAGTTCGAGACCATCCTGGCCAACATGGTGAAACCCCGTCTCTACTAAAAATACAAAAATTAGCCAGGTGTGGTGGTGCGTGGCTGTAATCCCAGCTACTTGGGAGGCTGAGGCAGGAGAATCGCTTGAATCTGGGAGGCAGAGGTTGCAGTGACCCGAGATCACGCCATTGCACTCCAGCCTGGGTGACAGAGCGAGACTTCGTCTCAAAAAAAACCAAAAAACGGCCGGGCGCAGTGGCTCAAGCCTGTAATCCCAGCACTTTGGGAGGCCGAGACGGGCGGATCACGAGGTCAGGAGATGGAGACCATCCTGGCTAACGCGGTGAAACCCCGTCTCTACTAAAAA
>NW_022167425.1:0-1272 GCF_008728515.1 Papio anubis | reverse complement strand
AAGGCATAAGGCAACACAAGGCAAGGCACGGCAAGGCACAAGGCAAGCCAAGGCAAGAAAAGGCAAGGCACAAAGCAAGGCAAGCAAGGTACATGACAAGGCAAGGCACAAACCAAGGTAAGGCAAGGCACAAGGCAAGGCAAGGCAAGGCAAGGTATAAGTCAGGGCAGAAGGCACGGCAAGGCAATGCAAAGCAAGGCAAGACAAGGCAATACAAAGCAAGGCAAGACAAGGCAAGGCAAACCAAGGCACAAGGCAACACAAGGCAAGGCAAACCAAGGCGCAAGGCAAGCCACGACACAAGGCAATGCAAGGTAAGGCACAAATCAAGGCAAGGCACAAGGCAAGTCAAGTCACGTCAAGGCAAGGCAAGGCACAAGGCAAGGCAAGACAAGACAAGGCACAAGGCAAAGCAAGGCATAGCGCAAAGCAAGGCAAGGCACAAGGCAAAGAAAGGCAGAAAGCAAGGCAAGGCAAGGCACAAGGCAAACCAAGGCAGAAAACAAGGCAAGGCATAAGGCAAGGCAAGGAACAAGGCAAGGTAAGGCAGAAGGCAAGGTGTAAGGCAATGCAAAGCCAAGGCAAGGCAAACCAAGGCACAAGGCACAAGGCAGAAGGCAAGGGAAGGCAAGGTACCAGTTAAGGCAAGGCACAAGACAACGCAAGGCAAATCCAGGCAAAGGGCAAGGTGAGGAAAAGCACAAGGCAAGGCAATGCAAGGCAAGGCACAAGTCAAGCCAAGGCAAGGCAAGGCAAAAGGCTAGGCAAAGCCAGGCAAGACAAGGCTAGGCAAAAGGAAAGGCAAGGCAAGCAAAAGACAAGTGAAGAGAAGACAAGGCACAAGGCAAGTTAAGGCACCAGGCAACACGAGGCAAGGCAAGGCACAAAGCAAGGCAAGTGAAGGCAAAAGGCAAGGTAAGGCACAAGTCAAGGCAAAGCAAGGCACAAAGGAAGGGCAAGACAAAGTAAAAAGCAAGCCAAGGCAAGGCAAGGCAGAAAGCAAGGCACAGAGAAGCAAGGCCCAAGTCAAGGCAAGACAAAGCAAGGCATGAGGCACGGGAAGGTAAGGCACTGAACAAAGCAAGGAATAAGGCAAGGCACAAGGCAAAGCAAGGCAAAAAGCAAGGCAAGGCACAAAGTAAGGCAAGGCAATGCAAAGGGCAAGGCAAGGCAAGGCACAAACCAAGGCCCAAGGCAAGGCACAAGGCAAGGCAAGCGAAAGCACAAGGCAAGGCAAGCGAAAGCACAAGGCAAGGCAATGCACAAGGAAGA
>NW_022167424.1:0-1272 GCF_008728515.1 Papio anubis | reverse complement strand
AAAGCTAGCAGAAGGCAAGAAATAACTAAGATCAGAGCAGAACTGAAGGAGATAGAGACACAAAAAAACCCTCCGAAAAATCAATGAATCCAGGAGTTGGTTTTTTGAAAAGATCAACAAAATTGATATACTGCTAGCAAGATTAACAAAGAAGAAAAGAGAGAAGAATCAAATAGACGCAATAAAAAATGATAAAGGGCTGTAATCCCAGCACTTTGGGAGGCCGAGAAGGGCGGATCACGAGGTCAGGAGATCGAGACCATCCTGGCTAACCCGGTGAAACCCCGTCTCTACAAAAAATAAAAAACTAGCCGGGCGAAGTGGCGGGTGCCTATAGTCCCAGCTACTCGGGAGGCAGAGGCAGCAGAATGGCGTAAACCCGGGAGGCGGAGCTTGCAGTGAGCTGAGATCCGGCCACTGCACTCCAGCCCGGGCGACAGAGCAAGACTCTGTCTCAAAAAAAAAAAAAAAAATAGATAAAGGGGATATCACTACCGACCCCACAGGAATACAAACTACCATCAGAGAATACTATAAACACCTCTACATAAACAAACTAGAAACCCTGGAAGAAATGGATAATTTCCTGGACACTTACACTCTCCCAAGACTAAACCAGGAAGAAGTTGAATCCCTGAGTAGACCAATAGCAGCCTCTGAAATTGAGGCAATCATTAATAGCCTACCAACCAAAAAAAGTCCAGGACCAGACGGATTCACAGCCGAATTCTACCAGAGGTACAAGGATGAGTTGGTACCATTCCTTCTGAAACTATTCCAATCAACAGAAAAAGAGGGGATCCTCCCTAACTCATTTTACGAGGCCAACATCATCCTAATACCAAAGCCTGACAGAGATACAACCAAAAAAGAGAATTTTAGACCAATATCCATGATGAACATTGATGCAAAAATCCTCAACAAAATACTGGCAAACCGAATCCAGCAGCACATCAAAAAACTTATCCACCATGATCAAGTCGGCTTCATCCCTGTGATGCAAGGCTGGTTCAACATATGCAAATCAATAAATGTAATCCAGCACATAAACGTAACCAAAGACAAAAACCACATGATTATCTCAATAGATGCAGAAAAGGCCTTTGACAAAATTCAACAGCCCTTCATGTTAAAAATTCTCAATAAATTCGGTATTGATGGAATGTATCTCAAAATAATAAGAGCTATTTATGACAAACCCACAGCCAATATCATACTGAATGGGCAAAAACTGGAAGCATTCCCTTTGAAAACTGGCACAAGACAGGGATG
>NW_022167423.1:0-1272 GCF_008728515.1 Papio anubis | reverse complement strand
TTTTGGAGGCCAAGGCGGGTGGATCACTTGAGGTCCGGAGTTCGAGACCAGCCTGACCAACATGGTGAAACCCCGGCTCTACTAAAAATACAAAAATTAGCCGGGTGTGGTGGGGGACATCTGTAATCCCAGCTATTCAGCAGGCTGAAGCAGGAGAATTGCTGAAACTGAAACTCAGGAGGTGGAGGTTGCAGTGAGCCAAGACCATGCCACTATACTCCAGCCTGGGCAACAGAGCAAGACTTTGCCTCAAAAAAAAAAAAAAAAAAAAAGAAAGAAAGAAAAAAATAAATAAAAGGCATAAGGAATGGAAGGGAAAAATGGTCATTATTTCAGATAAAATGACTGTATACATAGAAAATCCAAACAAATATACAGATAAGTTATTTAATTAAAACAACTTAGTAATGTTGCTAGGTACAACTTCAATAATAAAAACCAAGTATATTTCTATTTATCAGAAGAAATAATGAGAAAATAAGATTTAGAAAAGCTACCATTTACAATTACATAAAAAACCATGAAGTACTCAAGAATAAATACAACAAAAGACACACAGACCTCCACAGAGAAAATGAGGAGCCTCCTCGGGCAACATTAAAGGAGACGGACATAAAAATAAATGGAACAAATGACCCCGTTTCTTCAACAAATAAATGGCCTGGGGAAAGATAAGGAAGGGGGGGGTCTTTAAGTCAAAAGAGCCTCAAGAGACAAGTTGGCCACATGCAACCTGGGGATCTTGTTCGAATTTCCATTCAAGCAAACTAGCTGTGAAAGACATTTTTGAGACAATTCCTGAAAACAAGCACAAACTGGCATTAGTTTCCATTAAGAAATTATTAATGTGGGCCGGGTGTGGTGGCTCACACCTATAATCCCAGCACTTTGGGAGGCCGAGGCGGGCAGATCACTTGAGGTCAGGAGTTCGAGACCATCCTGGCCAACATGGTGAAACCCCGTCTCTACTAAAAATACAAAAATTAGCCAGGTGTGGTGGTGCGTGGCTGTAATCCCAGCTACTTGGGAGGCTGAGGCAGGAGAATCGCTTGAATCTGGGAGGCAGAGGTTGCAGTGACCCGAGATCACGCCATTGCACTCCAGCCTGGGTGACAGAGCGAGACTTCGTCTCAAAAAAAACCAAAAAACGGCCGGGCGCAGTGGCTCAAGCCTGTAATCCCAGCACTTTGGGAGGCCGAGACGGGCGGATCACGAGGTCAGGAGATGGAGACCATCCTGGCTAACGCGGTGAAACCCCGTCTCTACTAAAAA
>NW_022167422.1:0-1272 GCF_008728515.1 Papio anubis | reverse complement strand
TTTATTTCTTATGTCAGTGATCATAGTTTTAAAAATAACTATTTGAACATCTGAATATTAACTGCTTTGTAGTCTTTGCTAAAGTCAATATTTAGGAAAAGTTAGAATCAGCCTTCATTGACTGTTTTCTGTTGCCGTTATTGTAGTTGCTTTATTTTTGTTCCTACAATATAGATCATACTTCTCTTTTTCCAGGATTTTTTAAACTGTAAACTGTACATTTTTGATAATATATTACAGTATCTCTCTTTAGATTATCAGTTTTTTAAATTTAAATTTAAATTTGTTTAGAAACAGGGTCTCACTCTGTCACCTAGGCTGGAATGTGGTGGTGTGATCATAGCTCACTGCAGTCTCGACCTCTTGGGCTCCAGTGATCCTCCAGCTTCATTCTCCTGAGTAGCTGGGATGTAGGTGAATGTCACCACTCTCTGCTATTTTTTAAAAAATTTTTATAAAGACAAGGATGTCACCATTTTGCACAGCCTGGTCTCAAACTCCTGGCCTCAAGTGATGCTTCTGCATCAGCCTCTCAAAGTACTGGGATTACAGGCTTGAGTCACCATGTCAGGCCTTGAATTTGCTTCGTTTTTCTGAGCATTTTTAAATTTTCTTCTTAGTTACTTATCTGAACTTACTGATAGTGCCTGACTTATGGTAGTTGGAGTTATAATTTTTTCACTTTGAGATGGTGTGAGGGTGATATGCATTCAAGTAGAAACAGTACTTCTAGTATTCATATGACTATTCTATTTTCTCTTTCAGTATAGTATCCAATAAATTACCTAAGATATTCAACACTTTATTGTAAGATAAGCTTTGTGTTAGATAATGTTGCCCAACTGTAAGCTAATGTGAGTATTCTGAGCACATTTAAGATAGGGTAGGTTGGGCTATAATATTGAGCGGATTAGATATATTAAATGTATTTTCAATGCCTGATACTGAAAAATCTGTATCTCACGTGGTGTTTGACCACTGATATCTCTGCTTCTTTTTATTCTTAAGATTAATCTTTAGTTTGAATTTATAGGAACCACACATGTATCTGCACAGCTTAGTGGTCAACAAGGATTTGAGAAGAAGTTTTGCTCAAATATCTGGAGCTTATACATCTATCTTCTGTCAATCCATCTGTGTGTAGTTTAAAAAACACAAGCAAAATGCAGCCAGTTTTTACCTCCCTCTGGTTTTACTTTGCACCAGGCACTCCTGGGTCTCATCCCTAGAATATATAGCTTCTAAGTCACCAGGAATGTGTGCAGAGATTGT
>NW_022167421.1:0-1272 GCF_008728515.1 Papio anubis | reverse complement strand
AAACTGAAACTGAAGCCTTTCCTTACACCTAATACAAAAATTAACTCAAGATGGATTAAACCTTAAATGTAAAACCCAAAACCATAAAAACCTTAGAAGAAAACCTAGGCAATAGCGCTCAGGACATAGGCATGGGCAAAGATTTTATGATGAAATCACCAAAACCAACTGCAACAAAAGCTAAAATTGACAAATGGCATCGAATTGAAGAGCTTCTGCACAGCAAAAGAAACTGAATCATCAGAGCGAACAGGCAGCCTACAGAATGGGAGAAAATTTTTGCAATCTACCCATCTGATGAAGGTCTAATATCCAGAATGTACAACGAACTTAAACAAATTTACAACAAAACAAAACAAACAAACAAAAAAAACATCAAAAAGTTGGTAAAGGACATGAACAGACACTTCTCAAAAGAAGACTTACGTGGCCAATAAACATGAAAAAAGCTGAACATCACTGATCATTACAGAAATGCAAATCAAAAGAACAATGAGATACCATCTCATGCCACTCAGAATGGCGATTACTAAAAAGTCAGGAAATAACAGATGCTGGTGAAGCTGTGGAAAAATAGGAAAGCTTTTACACTGTTGGTGGGAATGTAAATTAGTTCAACCATTGTGGAAGACAGTGTGGCAATTCATCAAGCATCTAGACGCAGAAATAACATTTGACCTAGCAATCCCATTGCTGAGTACATACACAAAGGAATATAAATCATTCTATTATAAAAATACATGCACATCTATGTTTATTGCAGCACTGTTCACAGTAGCAAAGACACGTAACCAACCCAAATGCCCCTCAATGATAGACTGGATTTAAAAAAAATGTGCTAATAGGTGACGAGTTGATAGGTGCGGCAAACCACCATGGCACACGTATACCTATGTAACAAATCTGCACGTTCTGCACATGTATCCCGGAACTTCAAGCAAAATTAGAAACAAAAAAAAGAAATAAAGAAAGGAAGTTGGTCAAAATCAGGTGAAAATACAACCAAGGAATTTAAGAGAGCAGGATATGGCTGTGTATAATTGAGGAAAAGAGGAGATTAATAATGATTAAGGAAATCCCAATACAAAATTTACACATCAGGTATAAATAACAATAAATTATTTTTCATTGAAATTCCATTATGCTTGCATATACTTTTTTAGGCAGCCTAAAAATCAAAAAAACAGAATTCTGTCATGAATTCTAAAGAGGCTGAAAAATTGTTTCACCTCATTTCAAAGTCCTATTTATATTCAGTCAGGAAATGGTGGC